>NW_018165322.1:1042-3391 GCF_001263595.1 Phalaenopsis equestris | reverse complement strand
TTAATTTATTTTCAATCTGGTCAATTGATTTGTTAAAATATGTTGAGTTTTACAACTAAAGTGAAGATTACATCCAAGATTCAGGGAGGTCAAAGCCCTTGGAAGTTGGGTGCAAATAAATAGGGAAATAACATTATCGGGCGTAGAATTGGAGATTTTAGAGTGACAGACTAAAATCCTCAATTCGGTCCTATCGTTTGGGTGCTGAAGTGTAGATGTTAGCCCTCAGGTGAGGGGAACATGGGAGCTCCTAAGTGAGAGTCGGTATCCTCCCAACCTAGCCGCAGATTCAGTAAACAAGCGTAGGATTAGTCAATGTTTTTTATGCTTGGACCAAAAGGTAAAGAATAGGTATGCTCCTACTTCGCACAATCTAAATTAAACTAATTCACTTTATCCATTCACTATAACTTCTTGACAAGGAGAAGGATGCTTTCTTATATATTGAATATCGCAATTAAACCCTCCTTAGTATCATTAGCTATTTAATAGTTATTAAAATTATTTATTTATTTCAATTGCCTATTAGTGACAGATAAGCAAATTGAACTTCATTTTTGTGATTAAAGTATTGCTTTTCTAAAAACTTATTTCGCAGTTCCACTCTCTGTGGGATCGATATCTAGAACTCCATTAGAGCCCTATATTACTTGAGTGATACGTATACTTGTGTTGATAAGTATGACTTTACAATTATTGAATATTCATTACATTCATATTTATCTTATATTTTAAGCATATAAACAAAATGTTTAGGGAGTGGGGGAGACTATATACCTAGTGATTTAGGGTTTAGTTATTATAATTTTTTTTAAAAATTAATAATTTAAACCACTTAATTTTTCACTCCTAATCACTTCACACCAGGTATAAATGTAAGTGCACATATTGCTCAAGTAATTTAGGACTTTCTTTATGTCCCAAGTATTGAACCCACAGGGAAGTTTGTAAATTTAATGGACTTAAACTAGGCTCTAACCAAATCTAAGAAGTCTTAGTTGTGAAATAGGTTTGATTTTAAGTGAGCTACAAATTTTACAAACTTCTAACAAACTTCAAGTAAACTAAACTAAGTTAAAAAAAAAGGTTCAAACTTATCACACTAAGCTAAATTAAGTTGAAAGTTCAAGCTAATAAGAGCTTCCCTCTGTTTCTAATGAGACTAATAGCTAATGTAAGTTCAATTAAATAGAATCCTTAAGTAAAATCTATGACAAATAGGAGCATCCACATTCTTTACCTTTTTTCAAGTGCCTAAAGAACCTAGGTTAACATAGGACTAGTTTTCGACTGTCACCCTAGAAACCTCTTAGTTATCCTCGCTAAAATCATCTCCCGATCTATTTACAGTAACCTAAGTAGTGCTGTCAACTTCTTAAATTCTACATATAAAAAAGAATATTGGGATCAAGTTTTTGGCACCGTTGTCGGAGATTGTAACGGCTGATCTTGACTTTTAGGAGAATTTTAGTTGAAGTAATTAGGCTTAGACTTGGAAACTGTAGTGTCATAAAAACTGTTTTGTGTGAAAAGTGTTTTTTTTGTATGAAAAGTGTTGTGAAAAAAACTCTTTGTGTGAAAAACAAGGTGCTTGTGAAAATGTTTTATAGTGTTGAATATATTTTTTGTTTTATTTGCTTAATCATTAATCTATTATTTGTTGTGTTGCGTATGCGAAACAAAGGATCTGTAAGACTTATATCTTATGATCCTGAGTTAGAAAAAAAGGAAAAAAATCAAAAAACAAAAAGGACTTGAGAAACTAGAAATGGAAATGGAAAACATTCAAAATAATAACTTAGAAAATCATCATAAATCATTGAGGGATTATGTAAATCCTACGACAGATGAAATTCACTCAAGTATACAAACCCCTGTCATAGAAGCTGACTTGTTTGAAATAAATCCATCGATTATCCAACTAGTGCAGAACAACCAGTTTAGGGGAACTCCTTTGGAGGATCCCTATTTACACTTATCAAAATTTCTAAAACTTTGTGCTGCATTTTGTTATAAAGGCATGTCAGATGATGTTGTTAGACTAAGGATTTTTCCTTTCTAACTAAGGGATAAGGCCAAAATGGTTATACTCATTAGCACCTGGCTCTATTAAAAATTGGGAAGAGTTAACTCAGAAATTCCTAGCTAAGTATTTTCCACCTTCAAGGCTACTGAAACTTAGAAACGATATTATCTCATTTTGCCAGTATGAAGGGGAATCAATATATGAATCCTGGGAAAGATTTAAGGAACTCTTAAGAAAGTGTCTACACCATGCTCTACCCGATTGGTTAATCATTCAAACTTTTTACAATGGGTTAGTAGGATCCCTTAGGTCTACAATTGACG
>NW_018165322.1:0-840 GCF_001263595.1 Phalaenopsis equestris | reverse complement strand
ACCTCTTCAGTAAGTGAGAAAAGTTCATTAGGGCATATGATTGATTCTAACTTATCATATGAGACCTTAAATACCATAAACAACCTGTATTTTAACTTTTACAACTCAAGTTGGAAGAACCATCTTAATTTTAACTGGTATCATACTATTTTGGGTGGAAACCAATAATGGGAAAATAATCATGCAAATCCTATTGGAAGTTGGAATAATCAAGGGAACACAAACTATAGACATTTATTTCCACCAAACTCTAACAATGATCAACAATTTGAGGATAAGAAGATGTCTATAGAAGAAGTGGTATTGCAAATGTGAAACAAGTTGCAAGGTCAAAATGATGCGATTAGAAACATAGAGAATCAATTGGGACAAATTGCCAATTCACTTAGAAATAGATCCCAAGGAACACTTCCTAGTAATACTGAGATCAACCCTAAAGAGCAAAATGATGAACAAATAGAAGTTGTCCAATTAAGAAATGAAAGAAAGATAGAGGGTGTGGTTAGAAAAGAGAAAGAAGTTGTGAGAGAAATAAAGGAAACTAAAAGGCTTAAAGAACATGTTTCTAAGGATCTGGAAAAATTAATATCTCCAACTAAAATCAATTTAGAAAGACCACCACCTCTATTTCTTCAAAGACTTAGACAATATGAGTTGGATAAATAAATTTCAAAGTTCATGGAAGTACTTAAGAAGTTAACAATAAATATTTTATTTGCTGAAAATTTGGAATAAATGCCAAGTTATGCAAATTTTATGAAGGAGATATTAAACAAGAAAATGAAGTTTGGGAATTACGAGACAGTTGCAGTGTTGACCTCACTTTTGGTTGAGGTCTAG
>NW_018165321.1:184948-188167 GCF_001263595.1 Phalaenopsis equestris | reverse complement strand
AATAACTGTTAAGGAAATTAATCATATAACTGCATACATCCATTTTACTTATATATATATATATATATATAGAAAGTCAGGATCAGTATATCAATTTTAGGCATTTGGAGCAAAAGTAGCAAAAAGGACGATATTTGGAGCCAAAATAGTGAATTTTGGGCCTAAAGCGCCAGAACTAGCTCCTAAAGCACCTCTTTATAGAGAGTTGACACCTGAAGTGCCTGAATTGGTGCCTGAAGTGCCATTTGACAGAGAGCTGATGCCTAAAGCGCCAAAATCCAGAATAGTGCGGTCTTAAGCAAGTTGGTGCCTGAAGTGCCAGAGACAATTTTTTTGCAGATTAAGGCGGTTTGTGACAAATTTTAAATGAATTTCGAAAGGGACACTTGTTGTAAATGCCCCATGGAGTGATTTAACGCATCCAGATATTTTGGAAGGTTCTTTTATTAAGGGATATGTCTCTTGGATCAATAGACATGTCTTTTGAATTCAAAAGGGTTGACTTTTGCACAAAATTTTGGCAAAATTTTGGAGGGAATTTTAGGGAATTTTAAATTCTTTTTGGAGGGATGCAGCCTCTAATAAAAGAGAGGGAAGTCTTGGGCTTAAAGGTGTGCATGAAAGGCGGGATGAAGAGAGAGAGTGGTGCAAGATAGAGATAGAAAGAAAGTAAAGGGTTTGGAGATTTTCGTCAAGGATTGTAAGAGGAGAGAGAAGGTGGAGATTTCTTCTTCATTACACTTCAAAGAAAAAAATTGAGAGTGCTTCTAAAGAGGGAAAGTGCTTGAAGAGAACTTCTAGGGATTTGCTTGGGAAGGATTATGAGATAAGTTGTGTCCTTCTTATTTCTTTGTTTTGTAATTTTGTTTTTTATATATGAAATATGTGTTTTTTCGTATGCTTCTCATGACTTTTGAGTATTCTTCTTTATCCTTCTTCCTACTTTGAGATAATGGTTTTGAATAGAATTAACTTTTTTTATATAGTTTTAAATGTTAATAATTTTTGATGATTTGAACTCTTATCTTCATTTACTTTTTGATATGGCCAATTAAAATTTTAAAATGTGTTGAGAAACATGTGTTCCGAAAAGGCATTTATTTCTACAACATGTGAAGAATAACATTTGATTCCATGGGAGAGGATTTCATCAGTGGGGTTGAGTGTAAATAAATAGGAAAATATACTTTGTTGGATGTATAATTGGATATTTTAAGCTGGCAGATTAAAATCCTTAATTTGGTCTAGTTGATTGGAACAATTGCGAGATTGTTATCCCTCAGACGAGGGAGTAGCGGGCCCTGAGGACAAATTTTCTATCAAAAGGATCAATAATTTTTATGGGCTGAGGAATGTAACTGATGGAAAAGGAGAATGGAGAATTAAAAATAATAAGATAGTTAACTTCTCTGCTTCCATGTTGACCAGCCAGTCAAAGGTATGACACCAATTCATTTCTGCTAGATTACTCCCAAAAAATTATCTTGCCAATGTAACAAAAGATAGAGTTGTATTAAACTATTGCATTAAGAACATGAAAGCAATAAATGATGCTGCTCTTATAGTTCATCATGCACGGAGCATAGCTAAGAGCTCTATAGCTAGTGGTTTGGGTTACCCTGCCCTAATTTTTATTCTTTGTGAACAATCAGGAGTAGAATACCATAGAATTGACGAAAAATTACGACCACAAAATCCTATTAGGAATCATATGATTTAGAGATTTGAATCGTTTATTGAATCTAGGGGTGGAAGAAGCGATAAAACCTCTACATCAGCTGCAGGGGAATCTACTTCTCGCCCTGTATCATTAGAAAACATTATGGACCAACTTATGATTGAAAAATTGCATATAATGAATATTCAAAATTAGATTGGAGAGATTGGAGCAAGAAATGCTTATAAAGATGAGTATCGACAAAGGAAAGTTCAACATGATATTGCTTTTGAGGATGCCTGGTGAGGTATCTTAGGGGTGAATACAGTGTGGAATTTCCTACTTGCCCCAGCATTACTCCATATGCTCCTATTCATTTTGAATAAGAAGAAGAAGAAGAAGAAGAAGTGGAAGAAGAAGACAATGATGAGGAAGGTGATGAAGATTGATAGTTTTTGGAGTTAGTGTATTTGTTTTGTTGTTTGTTTGTTTATATGTTATATGGATTTTATTTGGTTGACATTTGAAACTGTTATAGTAAAAACTTTTTTTTTGTGCTGTGAAATTAAAATTGTAATAGTAACTGTAAATTTTTACTTTTTCTGCATTTTTAGTGTTTTTCAGTTTTTGTTTATGTTTTAAAATCTTAGCAAATTCTATAGCATATATTATGTCTCATTTAATGTTGTAAAGCATGTATGTATTTTAAAGTTAGTGTCTGCAGTGTACTGGAGCCCAGTTTCATAGCAAAAAATCCTCTACAGGTTAGTTTTTATTTTCATGCATTTAATGTTTTCTTTCACCATTTTAATTTTGTACTAAAATGATTTTTTTTTAAAAAATCTTAAGAACTTAAGTTTTGGGGGAAGAATATTTCTTTTAAAAAGAAGGAAACTAAATTTTATATGTCCTTAAGTAACAATATTTTTAAAATTAATTTAACATGACATTGGATATTAAGATTAAACTTTAAATGACTATACTTAAGTTTATGAATATTATGGTAAATTTAGGTTAAAGTTTTTAATAATGAGGGTCAATTCTAATGTTAAAGATATTTGGTATGATAGGATAAAACTAAGTTTTTCTATTTAATGTAAGGAAAATTGTATTTTTGAAGTATTAAGATATTTAGATATTCATGTAAGAAGAAAAGAATGAGACTTTATGAAAATCATATACTAATAAGAATTTGTAAAGTAAAGAAAGGTAAGGAGTTCTAACTTTGAGAAGAGTATAGTGAAGTTCAAAATTATAAAAGGCTATCAAGATATGAAAAAATGAAAAGAAAAAAGAAAAAGAAAAAAAAAATGGACATGCTTAATCAAAAATTGGCTTCACTTGAATCAACTTGAAGAAAAGGCTTTATTATATTTTCTAAACTTATATTAGAGTGTTAGTAGCATTACTAGTAAATTTTTCATGAAGTTCTTTTTCATATGAATGTTATAAGTATCCTTGATATGATAAATTGCAATGCTTCTTGAAATGAATAGAGATTCAGAAATATTAAATTTGATTGCTCTGGATGTTCTTATACTTTTAGTTTTAACCTAAGTTAT
>NW_018165321.1:165948-184848 GCF_001263595.1 Phalaenopsis equestris | reverse complement strand
ATTATAAAAGAAAAGTTAAATGATAAGCATATGATAATCTAAAGTGGGATATTAGCTTTTATTTTTGGGTTAGGCTTAGACTAGACCTCTTTTTCTCTTTTATCTCGATCGCACAGGCAACTAATATATCAAAGTCAACCTATCAATATCAACAAGAAGTCACTAACGAATCACCCCTATAATTAGGCAGCCTTAGACCCTATCATTTAAAAGAAGTGTGAACCCAAATAGTATCTGGACTTATTTTGTTGAAGGTATAATATACCCATGTGAGATAGTATCTGAACTTATCAGGGTGTGGTGTACCTATATGGTGTACCTATATGTGATATTATGGTAAGTAATGTATAGTATCTGAACTTATCGGGGTGTGGTGTGTAGTATCTAGACTTTCAAAATAAATACAATATCTATTCTTGTGGCATCTGTCATGTGGAGTGTCTAGTGTGTAATATATGATATGTTATAAATGTAGTATCTGTGGTGTAGAGTGTAATGTGTAGTGTCTATTGTGTATTGTGGTATTTGTTGTGTAGTGTATAAAATGTATTATATGATATTATTATATGATATGCGGAGTGTATATGTGAGTTTTATCAAGTATATATATATATATATATAAGCAGTGTATAGTGTTTATGGTGTGATATTTATCATTTCTTGAATGTGGTATCTATCATTTTGTGGATATAGTATATGTATCATGGATTATTGTGTATCTGTTCTTTTCTAACTACCAATTTTCAAGCCTTCTGAAAAAGGTTTAGCTGCTGACAACTTAAGTGGGGAAACGGCATCTCACTAATTGAATATTGATTTTTATATTTTCAGCTATAAAAAAAGCTGATCAATAGTTCTTTGCACCATTGCTTGTTGCCCCTCATCTCGAACTAATAGGCCACCTCAATATTTCATATGCTCATCCAACAAAATTTTGAATGTCTCATATCAAGAAAATGAGAGAAGTAATCATTTAAGCATTTCTATAACATCCACCTTCCACCTTTAGGTTCAAACTTTAAACCTGTCCATATGATTATTGCATGCTCTATCAATTTTCTAAGGAGAAATAAGTTTCTATTCTCATGTTGCCAAGTTCAAACCCATGAAATTTATGTAACCAGGAAGCCAATTCCAACAAGAGGTTAAAATCCAAAACCACTATATGATATACTTCACAAGTAAAAGAGAGTCAAGGAGTAAAAGTGAATCCAATAGGTGGCTGAAAAAATGAACCATTACCAAACAAAACCCAGTCCAGCAAGTGGGACAAAGTCTAAGCCATCAAAAAATAGAGCTGAGCCCAATAAAGGGGCTAAAATTGAATCATTACTCGAGACGCTAAAGCGGCTATCCAAAACACCAAATAATTCCAACGTATATTCAAATAAGAGCAGTAATAGCAAATCTAAGATATTAGAGCAGTTTTCAAAACCAGAAAATGATTTCCAATGTGTATTCAAATAAGACAAGGGGAGCAAAAACTACAGCTCCAAAGCTAACTTTCAAAGCTAAAAGATAATTTTCAATATGATTTGAATAGGGGCAGCAAAAAGCATAAAAACCAACCCCAAAATGGGTGTTCAAAATCATAAATATAGTCTCCATTATGTGTTCGAATAAGGGGGAGCAAGGAGAAAAAAAACTTAGTCGCAAACATATATTCCAAACCATAAAAATGATTTTCAGCATGTATTTGAACAAGGGGCAACAAGAAAAACAAAAGTCGAGCCCCAAACATATATTCCAAACCATAAAAAATGATTTCCAACATGTATTCAAACAAGGGACAGCAAGGAGGACAAAAACTGAGCCCCAAACATATATTTAAAACCATAAAAATGATTTCCAGCATGTCTTCAAACAAGAGGCAGCAAGGAGAACAAAACCGAGCCCCAAACATATATTCCAAACATTTAAAAATGATTTCCAGCATATCTTCGAACAAGGGGCAGCAAGGAAAAAAAAATTGAGCCACAAACATATATTCCAAACCATTAAAAATGATTTCCAGCATGTATTCGAACAAGGGGCAACAAGGAGAACAAAATCGAGCCCCAAACATATATACCGAACCATAAAAAATGATTTCCAACCATATATTTTAAATAAGGGCAGCAACAATAAGAGTAAAAATTGATCACAGTAAAACAACAGCTCAAAGCAAAAAAGAGACTCCAACATGTATGCACATATGAACAACAATGATAGGAACAAAACCCAACCATCAAACAGCTCCTTAAAGCACAAAAGAAACATTCCAGTATATATTCGAATAAAGGGAACATAAGGAAGCAAAACCCAACCACCAAACAAAATTCTAGTCACTCAAGGAGATAATTAATCCCTGATCTAGAAAAAAATGGATTCAGATTTCATGACGTAATGAGGAAAGCTAAACTTCTTATTTAAAACCTCCAATGCATAATAATTTGAAGCCATAATCCCACAAAATAAAGCTGAACTTCCTATTGGACAATCAAATGGTGTAAACTAAAAAAAATCAGAAAATATAAATCAAACCAAGAACCTATATATGATCGGATGCTTCTTTTTTTTTTTAAATATAAAGGAAACCTCAGGAGCAGTGGCAAAATAAGGATTCTGAAGTTCTCAAGATAAATTGCTCATGGAAACATAAGAAAGAAATCCAGCTTATGATAATATAAATCTCATTTAATAAAAGTGATCACACTGAAGTATGCTTCCCTTTCTTTCCTTTCTTTTTTTTTCAAACTTAAAAGATTAATGACCATCAAAAGTAATGTTCAATGAAAAAGTTCATTTGAAATATGCAAATCAAATTCTTCATCCTGGATAAACTTCTTCTCAATATAGCAATAAATCTCTCTTTGCTAGTTCTTAATTCATCTTCATGTTATTTACAATTAAAAGAAATAGATAGTAATATCTCAAGAACAAATCGATCCTCTCTTATGAGCAATCTATACCTGTGGATCTAGCTTTCTTGAAAATAAAATCTTGCTTAATATTCAAAAGTCATTAATAATGTAAGCCAAAAGAGGATATTATATTCTCAGATGAATCAAAATAGAATATACATCCAATATTTCAAGAAGGGATACCTAGTAAACAACTAAGGATCCACCAACTTAAGATCACAAATTCGATCATTAACTCTTAATTACCCAAATGAAGATATAAGAGAACTTCAGCAAGGAAGCAAACAAAACGTTAGATAACTAAAGAAGAGAAGAAAGAGTGAAAAAGATTCTAGTGACTAGAAACAGAAAGAATCATATCGGAACCAAATATTTATCCTACAATCGAGAATAAAACCAAGAGAAGGAAGAATTCTTACTTCCAGAGAAGGAAGAATTCTTACTTCCAGAGATTATAAAGAAAACTCATAAGTATAAATGCTTAAACCACGAGAAGCACCAGCTCTATATTTCTCTTCAATGTAAAAAAATCATCACCCCTAAAGTCTCCCCCCACGGTGTATTTATTGCTGACGAGAGCGAGGGACTCACTGATGGTGAGAAAAAAGGGAGGTGACGAGAAACACCTCAAAGGGAAAAGAAAATGGCTAGACTCCAGAATAGGAAGGTCACCAGACTAGTTTAGGTGGGAAAATCTGTTATAGACGGGCTACCGGAGAAGCCATTGGCAACGAGGGCTTGGAAAGGGATGAGATGACTGGAAGACCGGCAAGAAACCCTCAAGATTCGGTCAAGAGAGGGGAGGTGAAAGGGAATTTCGGCTAGGGCAAGGAATATAAGCTTGAAAAGAAGCGTGAGGGTTTTTTAATTTAGGATTTTAAAAACCCTTTTATTAAAAAAAATTTATTATTATTTTTTTAAGAAAATATCAAATTTTGTGCAAGCGCAGTGCCCCAACAAAAATAGATGTCCTTCCTAGCTAAAATTGACGTTTTGAATGTGACAGCGTAGTCCATTTTGTCATCCAGAATCATCCAAACAAATTTGTTGACGGTCGCATCAACTTAACTTCAATTCATGCGTGGTGCATCAAATGAAATTATTTTGAACCAATCGGAGCCATTTAATGAGTATATCATTGATCGGTCCTCACATAAGTGATAACCAAAGTCAAATAAACTGCTCTCGACAGAAAGTCAAACGTCACACACACGTCGTGGGTCCACATATGTCTTTTAAATTCTTATAAGAACTCAACAAGAGTTTCAATATGTCAGCTTTCATCGACTCAACTGGACGTTAAGGATTATAAACCGTCCATATGAAACTTCAAGGAGTGAAGAAATAGCTTGAATTTCTAAATATTTTAGATCCCAGTCTAGTCCTTTAGAAGAGTCAAATAAGAAACCCTAAGGCTAGATTTTAGGATTTCCAGTGACTATAAAAAGAAAGAATTATATCGGAACCAAATATTTCATCCTACAATCGAGAATAAAACAAAGAGAAGGAAGATATCTTACTTCCAGAGATTATAAAGAAAACTCATAAGTATAAATGCTTAAACCACGAGAAGCACC
Source organism: Phalaenopsis equestris (assembly GCF_001263595.1). Taxonomy (NCBI): domain Eukaryota; kingdom Viridiplantae; phylum Streptophyta; class Magnoliopsida; order Asparagales; family Orchidaceae; genus Phalaenopsis; species Phalaenopsis equestris. Next base: position 180,368 of record NW_018165321.1, on the reverse strand, counting down.
AGCTCTATATTTCTCTTCAGTGTAAAAAAATCGTCACCCCTAAAGTCTCCCCCCACGGTGTATTTATTGATGACAAGAGCGAGGGACTCACTGATGGTGAGAAAGAAGGGAGGTGACAAGAAACACCTCAAAGGGAAAAGAAAATGGCTAGAGTCCAGAATAGGAAGGTCACCAGACTAGTTTAGGCGGGAAAATCTGTTATAGACGGGCTACCGGAGAAGCCATTGGCAACGAGGGCTTGGAAAGGGATGAGATGATTGGAAGACCGACAAGAAACCCTCATGATTTGGTCAAGAGAGGAGAGGTGAAAGGGAATTTCGGCTAGGGCAAGGAATATAAGCTTGAAAAGAGGCGTGAGGGTTTTTTAATTAAGGATTTTAAAAACCCTTTTATTAAAAAAAAATTATTATTATTTTTTTAGAAAATATCAAATTTTGTGCAAGCGCAGTGCCCCAACAAAAATAGATGTCCTTCCTAGCTAAAATTGACGTTTTGAATGTGACAGCGTAGTCCATTTTGTCATCCAGAATCATCCAAACAAATTTGTTGACGGTCGCAACAACTTAATTTCAATTCATGCGCGGTGCATCAAATGAAATTATTTTGAACCAATCGGAGCCGTTTAATGAGTATATCATTGATCGATCCTCACATAAGTGACAACCAAAGCCAAATAAACTGCTCTCGGCAGAAAGTCAAACGTCACACACACGTCATGGGTCCACATATGTCTTTTAAATTCTTATAAGAACTCAACAAAAGTTTCAATATGTCAGCTTTCATCGACTCAACTGGACGTCAAGGATTATAAACCGTCCATATGAAACTTCAAGGAGTGAAGAAATAGCTTGAATTTCTAAATATTTTAGATCCCAGTCTCTAGTCCTTAGAAGAGTCAAATAAGAAACCCTAAGGCTATATTTTAGGTTATGGGAAGAGGGGAAGAAAGAAAAACCTCAAAATTGAGGTCAAAACACATTTTTTAAATTACTTAAAAATTTAAGTTTGGGGGAAAGAAAATTTTCTTTTAAAAAAGAAGTAAACAAAAGAAATTATATTTGCCTTAATTAACTATATTTTTAAAATTAATTTAACATGTCATGGGATATTATGATTTAACTTTAAATGACTATACTTATGTTTATGAATATTATGGTAAATTTAGGTAAAACTTTTTAAATGATGAAGGTCAATTTTTAAGTTAAAGATGTTTGGTATAATAAGATAAGAATATGTTTTTCTATTTAAAGTAAATGAAATTGTATTTTTGAAGTATTAAGAATTTTATAGTTTCATGTAAGAAGAAATTTCATGTAAATTTTATAGTTTCATGTAAGAAGAAAAGAATGAAACTTTATGAAAAATTATAAACTATTATGAATTTATAAAGTCAAGAAAGGTAAAAATTTTTGATTTTAAGAAGAGGATAGTGAAGTTCAAAATTATTAAAGGATATCCAAAAATAGTAATCCTCACTTGGAAAAGAAAGAAATGAAAGGATTGAAAAGATCCTGAACAAAAAATAGAAAAAAAAATAAGAAAAGAAAAGAAAAATGAGAGAGGAGAAGCCTAATAAAAAATTGGCTTCACTTGAATCAACTCAAGGAAAAGGTTGTACTACATTTTCTAAATTTGTATTGGAATACTAGTAGAATTACTGCTAAAGTTTTTATGAAGGTCCATGAAGGTCTTTTTCATGTGAATGTTCTAAGTATCCTTGATATGACAAATTGCAATTCTTCTTGAAATGAATAGAGATTCAGAAATCTTAAATTTGATTGCTAAGTATTCTTAAATTTTACTATATTTTTTATTAATTAAAGTATAGAAGTTTATAAGTTAATCTCTATCCTAAGTTATATTTTTATGTAGTAAAAGGGTTACTTGAGGACAAGTAACAATTTTTATGTAGTATAAGTGTCACTTGAGAATAAGTAACATTTAATTTTGGGGGATTTTGATATACCAAAAAAATATATTGTTTTAAGTATACATTTTATGCGGGCATTTTCATGTTTTTATTGTAGGTATATGATACACTAAAATATATAGTATTTTTATACATAATTTTATACCTATTTTTGAGATATTGCGCTTTAATGAACGGTATTTGTGTGTTTTTCTTTTATTGTTATGAACTATTGTTGGTACAAATATTCTATACTTTTTATTATCTTTTCAGTTGTGATTGTAAAGACTGTTAGTTTTTGTTATGTTGTGCTTTGTTTTGTACACCTACTGTGATGTATTTGCGTTTAGTGAGTATGTTTTAGTGGTGGTAATTGTTTTAATTGTTTTGTTGTATTTAGTTAGTGTTTGTTGAACTTAATTATGGAATCTTAGGAAGGTTTAGAATTTAGCTAACTTGCTACTTAAATCTGCATGTTTAAAATTTTCAATTTACTACCAATTTTTTTTCTTTATGTTGCAGTCATGTATTTTTGTTAGTGTATTTATTTGCTTTTATGTTATACTCCACTGCATAGAAGTCTGATGAATCTCTATATTTTAAGTAATGGAAAGTTTGATCAATTAATTTTTTACTCATGTTTTTAATTTCTATACTTGCATATTTAGGATATAAAAATTCCTGGAAGCATGTTATAGTTAGTTTTCATTCATGTTTATTTATATATGATGCTAAAATATTTTATTTCTATGAAAAATTTAAGTTTGGGGGGATGAAAAATTTTAAAGAAACTTAAAAGTTTATTTGTTCTTAATTTTTTTTCAAATAAATTTGATTTTGATTTGAAAAATGATTAATTATATGAAGTTATATTAGGGAAGTAAAGTTTTGACTCTAGAAATGAGTAAGAGAATTTAGTTAAAATTTACAATAATGAAGAAAAAACTGAATGTTAAATTTTTTTAGTGTGGAAATGCTAAGTATTATGTAACTATCTTTAGTAAGGGAAATTATATTTTTGAAAAGTTAGAAATTTAGACCTTTTATTTTCAAAACTTAAATTTCTTTTATTGAAATTAATTTTCAAAACTATTATTATGTTCTTAAGTAAAAGAAAAATATCAACTCTTTGCTTTAGGAAAGGAAGAGTGGGATTCAAAATCATTAAAGGCCTATCCCGAAAAAGAATAACAAAATAAAAATAAAAGAAAAAAGAAAAATAAAAGCAAAAGAGAAAAATAAAAAAAAAGAAAAATTGAAAAAAGGGAGGAGAAGCTTGAGGATTAGTGCCTAATCAAAAATTGGTTCCACATCTAATCTTTTTAAAGTATAAGACTTGAGAAACTCTTAAGCTTAAGGATATAATATTGTTAGTAAAATTATGCTTAATAAAAATTTTTATGTGGAGATGATAAAATGCCTAAACTTTATATTTGGAAAATCTAAAATATTTCTGAATTAGATAGGAACTCATATTTTCATATTTCTTACTTAGCATTAACAATTTCTAAACTTTAAGTTAGTCTCATTTACTAATATTTTTCTAAATTGTACTACTATATTTCTACATCAAAATTTTGGTAACTCCTAAAGAAACTCATATATAATATCTACTTATGTTGGTTTTTAAACATTGAAAGGTCACTTGAGGATAAGTAACATCTTAAGTTTGGGGGGTTTTGATACACATATAATATATAGTGTTTTTATACACAGTTTTGTAGTTATTTTTGAGATATTGTGCTTTAATGAAGGGTATTTGTGTGTTTTTCTTGCAGGTACAATCAAATGGATGAAAAATGCTAAAAAGAGTGAAAAAGGGTCAAATTTGGAGCATAAATGAAGAAAGGTGCAAAAATAAACTGGGGTGCTTAAGCGTCCTGAGTCTGACGCCTAAGCGCCAGAGGCTCCACGCCTAAGCATCAGGTACACCACGCTTAAGCGCCAGAAGTAGTTACTTGATGATATATTAATTTGAGTGGATTTTTGAAGAGGTGTTTGAAGCAACCATTAATAAAAACATGGGAAATATCCCATGGACAGAAACTTTCATTCGATTGTCTTTTGAGGAGGAGACTTCTAGAAGACTCATTGAATGGAGACAAATTAAAGTGACACAAAGGCACCTCTTGGATTTTTATAAGAAAGGACTTAGATTTTCCAAGAGAGGAGGCTAGCCACCTAACAAATTTACATCCATCATCCCGCTGCTGGCCTCCTTTTCTTTTTATTTTGAGTTTTAGTTTGTATTGTGAGTGAAGGAAGAGAAATCAAAGGAACTTCAAGACATTGTGAGTGTTTACCTTTGTGACTACACTTAGTTTTAATTTAGATTTCTTGTTTGTGTGCATGATTTCTACTTTTAAACTCATATGTGGTTGTGTTTTCTCTATGGATTCTGAGTAGTTTTCTTTATCTTTTTCCTTAAAATGATAAGTGAATAAATATTTAAAGGAAGTTGTTTGAAGTATTAGGCTTCAATGTTGGAAGAACTTGTGATGATTTGAAATCTTGCACTTCATTTACTTCTTGATTTGACCAATTAATATGTTAATTTCTATTGTGAGAGTAGGTAAGATCCGAGATGGTATTGTCTCAGTCAACAAATGGTTAGAATCACATATTAATTTCATAAATGAGAATGTAGTTCATGGGGTTCAGTGCAAATAAATAGGGAAATAAAATTTTCAAGAATATAGAATTAGAGGACTTTAGAGTGACAGCCTAAAGCTCTCAATTTGATTTATAGTTTTAGGTTTTGATACTAGTTGCTTACTTCTTTTTCAATTATCAAAAATTACAAAAAAAATCAAACTTTCATTCCTATTTTAGCATCTTATGTTTAAGTAAGAATATATTGCTAAGTAAATTTTGTTATCTAAATCTAGTTCTCCCTGTGGGTTCGATATTCAGGACTTAATCAGAAAATTCTATTTTACTTGATAACGATATATATACTTGCGTAGTATCCCATATTAAAATATTATAACTGCCTTCTTATTTGCTTCATAGTGAAAGATTTACCTAGCTTTTGCTTTGGAATAAGTTTTTGGCTTTGTTGCAAATTAAGAATAACTGTTAAGGAAATTAATCATATAACTGCATACTATATATATAAAGTCGGGATCAGTATATCAATTTTAGGCATTTGGAGCAAAAGTAGCAAAAAGGACGATATTTGGACCCAAAATAGTGAATTTTGGGATTTTGGTGCCTGAAGCGCCAGAACTGGCTCCTAAAGCACCTCTTTATAGAGAGTTGACACCTGAAGTGCCTGAATTGGTGCCTGAAGTGCCATTTGACAGAGAGCTGATGCCTAAAGCACCAAAATCCAGAATAGTTCGGTCTTAAGCAAGTTGGTGCTTGAAGTGCCAGAGACAATTTTTTGCAGATTAAGGCGGTTTGTGACAAAATTTAAATGAATTTCGAAAGGGACACTTGTTATAAATGCCCCATGGAGTGATTCAATGCATCCAGATATTTTGGAAGGTTCTTTTATGAAGGGATATGTCTCTTGAATCAATAGACATGTCTTTTGAATTCAAAAGGGTTGACTTTTGCACAAAATTTTGGAGGGAATTTTGAATTCTTTTTGGAGGGATGCAGCCTCTAATAAAAGAGAGGGAAGTCTTGGGCTTAAAGGTGTGCATGAAAGGCGGGCTGAAGAGAGAGAGTGGTGCAAGATAGAGAGAAAGTAAAGGGCTTGGAGATTTTTGTCAAGGATTGTAAGAGGAGAGAGAAGATGGAGATTTCTTCTTCATTACACTTCTAAGAGAAAATTGAGAGTGCTTGTAAAGAGGGAAAATGCTTGAAGAGAACTTCTAGGGATTTGCTTGGGAAGAATTATGAGATAAGTTGTGTCCTTCTTATTTCTTTGTTTTGTAATTTTGTTTTTTATATATGAAATATGTGTTTTTTCGTATCCTTCTCATGACAAAATAGAATTAACTTTTTTTATACAGTTTTAAATGTTAATAATTTGTGATGATTTGAACTCTTATCTTCATTTACTTTTTGATATGGCCAATTAAAATTTTAAAATGTGTTGAGAAACATGTGTTCCGAAAAGGCAATTATTTCTACAACATGTGAAGAATAACATTTGATTCCATGGGAGAGGATTTCATCAGTGGGGTTGAGTGTAAATAAATAGGGAAATATACTTTGTTGGATGTATAATTAGATATTTTAAGCTGGCAGATTAAAATCCTTAATTTGGTCCAGTTGATTGGAAACAATTGCGAGATTGTTAGCCCTCAGACAAGGGAGTAGCGGGACATCTGGATGGCAGCCGGGATCTTCCCAACCTAAACACAGAATTAGGGACCAAAGTCTGGATTAACCAATATTTTTTATGCACTTGAAAATGGGGGAAGAATAGGATTGCTCCTATTTGACACAAAATAATTATATATATATTTTAAAATGATTTTAATTTTTGCACAATCCATATACTCATTGTAAAGGGGAAATAAGCTTTTCTTAAATTTGAACTTTCCATCCCAAAAACATTGTTAGTTTTCGTAAGTTTACTTTTGAAAGTTTAGCATTTAGTTTAGTTAACATTGTCTTTCAATTGCATTTTAATTAGCATTCACTTGTTAATTAATATTCAAATTCAACACATTACTTTTTGTAGTTTTAATATTGTACTTTATATTAAAACCTTAATATTTTACACCCCTTGCATGAATTCTGAATTCTTTCATGTGGGATCGATATCTAGGACTCCATTAGAGCCCTTTATTACTTGAGCGATACATATAATTGCGTTATTTTTAAAGGGGATGTGGCAGTTTAAAGATTAAAAAAAAAGATAAAACTATTTCACTAAAGTTATTTTTGTTGGGAATAATTTGCATATTTGCTATTGTGTCTGTCGTGTGTATTTTGTAATATTAAAAAATATTTACAAATTAACATGCTAAATCCACCCTAATAAGTACATCAACTTTAGGCATTTTGTGCAAAAGTAGTAAAAAGGACAAAATTTGGAGCCAAAACAGTGAATTTTGGGAATATTTGTGCCAGATGTGCCAGATTGGCACAAGATGTGCCACTTTACAAAGAGTTGGCACGAGATGCTCCATTTTACAGAGAGCTGGCCCAAATGGGCCAGAATTGGTGGAAGATGTGCTAAAACCCAGAACAACGTGGACTTGTAAGCTGGCGCCAGATGAGCTAGAGATGACTTTTTGCAGATTAAGGCCGGTCGAGATGAATTTTGCATGAATTTTTAAAAGGACACTTGTTCTAAACCTCCCTTTCAGCGATTCAATGCATCTAGATACTTTGGAAGGTTCTTTTTATGAAGGGATATGTCTCTTGGATTAATGGAAATGTCATTTTAATTTAAAAGAGTTAACTTTTGGATAAAATTGTGGAGGGAGTTTTAAATTCTTTTTAGAGGGTGGCAACCTTTGAAGAAAGAGAAGGAAGTCTAGAGAGAAAGAGAGGGAGTGTGTGGCTTGTAAAGGGGGAGAAAGAGAGAAAGAGAGAGTGAGAGAAAGTCAAGGACTTGAAGATTTTCTTCAAGGATTGTAAGAGGAGAGGGAATGTGAGAAATTTCTTCTTCATTACACTTCTAAGAGAGAATCGAGAGTGCTTGAAAAAAGAGAAAGGCTTGAAGAGAACTTCTAGGAATTTGCTTGGAAAGGATTGTGAGAAAATTAGTGTCTTTATTTCTTTTATTTTGTAAACTTATTTTTATTATTGAAATCAGTATTTTGTCGTGTCATTTGCATGAATTCTGAATACACTTATTTATCCTTCTCCCTACTTTGAGATATGATTTTGTGAAAAATTGATTTTATTTTATATGGTTTTAAATGTAAAAAATTTGTGAGGATTTGAACTCTGATCTTCATTTACTTTTCGATCTGGCCAATTGAATTGCTAAAATGTGTTGAGAAATATATGTTTCGAAAGGACTATGATTTTACAACATAGTGAGAATCACTTTTGATTTAATGGGAAAGGATGTCATCCATGAAGTTGAGTGTAAATAAATAAGTAAATATACTTTGTTGGATGCAGAATTGGAGATTTTAAGGTGATAGATTAAATTACCCAATTTGGTCCAGTTGATTGGAAACTGATGCAAGATTGTTAGCCCTCAGGTGAGGGAGTAGTGAGAGCTATGGAGTGACAGCTGGCATCGTCCCAGCTTAACCACAAAATTAGGGACCAAACTCTGGATTAGTCAATGTTCTTTATGCACTTGGAAGATGGTAAAGTCTAGGATTGCTTCTATTTGGCACAAAATAATATATATATATATATATATATATATTCAAATGATTTTAATTTCTTCACAATCCTTAAACTTGATTACTAGATGTTCTTATACTTTTAGTTTTAACCTAAGTTATTAAAAGCTTTTCTTAAGCTATACCATTATATTTATTAAAAAAAATTATAGAAGTTTATTAGTTAATCTCTGTTATAAGTCATATTTTTATGTGGTCACTTGATGACAATTATTATTTAAGTTTGAAGGATTTTGATACACCAAATTAATATACTATTTTATGTATATTTTTTTATGCTTATTTTGGTGATATTGCACTTTAAAGAATGATATTTTAATATTTTTATTGCAGGTGTATAAATTTTAGGCATTTGGAGCAAAAGTAGCAAAAAAGAGGAAATTTGGAGCCAAAATGGAGATTTTGGTGATCCTGACGCCAAAGGTGCCAGAGGTGCCATTTTCTCAAGATATGGGGCTAGAAGCGTTAGAAGATGGCGCTAGAGGTGCCATTTTATAGACAAGCGGCTCTAGAGGCACCAGAGCTAGAGGCGCCAGATTGTTGCCAGAATCACCATAATCCAGAGACAGCATAAACTTCATTAAGCCACGCCAGAGGCACCATAAGCATCAAAATCTAGAGAAAAGCGCGAACTTCATTAGGCTAGCACAGAAGCGCCAGAGATGAACTAAGATGGAGTTAGTCGGTTTGTGACTATTTTTTAGCAGTTTTTTAAAGCTCTAAACATTTCAAACATTTCATGGAGTGGTTCAATGCATGTAGATACTTTGGGAGGCTCTCAAATAAAGGATATGTCTCTTGGATGAAAGGAATTATCTCTTGGTGCAACAAAAGTGTGACTTTTAGGGGAAACATTGGAGGGAATTTTGAAATTCCTTTTGGGCCCTAATTAAGAAGGAGAGAAGTCTAGAGAAGAGAGAGGGGGGTGTGAGATAGAGAAAGAGGTTTTGGTGTGAGAGAGAAGAGAGTATTGTTTTTCTAAGGTTTTAAGAGAAGAGGGAATGTGATATATTTCTTCTTTATTACACTTCTTATACAGAATTGAGTGTGATTGTAAAGAGAGAAAGTGCTTAAAGGGAATTCTATGGATTTTCTTGGGAAGGAGTTTGAGATAAGTTGTGTTCTTTTCTTTTATTATTTTGTAAACTTGTTTTTAATTATGAAATCCGTATTTTGTCATATCCTTCTCATGAATTCTGAGTAGTCTTCTTTATCTTTCTCCCTACAATGAGATATGATTTTGTGAAGAATTAGTTTTATTTTACAAGGTTTTAAATGTCAATAAATTTTGATGATTTGAACTCTGATCTTCATTTACTTTTCAATCTGGCAAATTGAAAGGATAAAATTTGTTGAGAAACATATAATCCGAAATGGTTATGCTTTCTACAACAAGGTAAGAGTCACATTCAATTTCATGGGTGAGAATGGTATCCATGGGGTTGCATGCAATTAAATATGGAAATAAACTTTGATGGGTGCATAATTAGAAATTTTGGGGTGTCAGATTAAAATCCCCAATTTGGTCTTGTTTCTTGGAAACTAAAGATAGATTTCTAGCCCTTAGGCAAGGGAGAAGTGAGGACCAGTATCCTCTCAACCTAACCATGGATTTAGAGACCAAACACTGAATTAGTCAATATTCTTTATGCACTCTCAGAGGGTAAGAAAATAGGATTGCTCCTATTTGGCATAATACAATTTTATATTTGTATTTTAAATGATTTTAATTTCTTCACTTCGACATTAAACCAAGCACTTTGTGGGAGGCAACCCATAATTGTCTTTGTTATTGCTGCAAATCTACTTTTATAAGTAGTGATATATATATATATATATAATTTCCTGTATTCAATCCCAGTCATCAAAAATATTAATTTGAATGTCTCAATGTCTAAACACACTGAAATTCTCTAAAGTAAAATTTGGATAAAACCAATATTTGCGTAACTGACAAGCATTAAGTAACATGAGACCCAAAAAAAATAGTACCCATAAACATAAAATAAGAAATTGAAGGAGGGTTTAAGCAAACAGTAGGCAACAAATTTTAAAATAAAGAGTTTTGCAATTTTAATATAAAGCTACATCAAAAGCCTCCACAGCTTCAACCGCAACAGTACATGGAGATTTTACACCTCATATGTTGCTCAAGTACATGAAAACCCTGACTTTGTGGCCCATTGATTGGGGTGGCAAATTGGTTTTGAACTTAGCCCTGACGACGGCACTGTTGCCGTGGGATCGAGTAACTTTTCCCCATATGCAGTGATAGTGCATGCCATTCTTTTTTGTCTTCGCCTACATAATAAAAAGGGAAAAAGAAAAATTCAATTGAGACATTACTATCTCCCTGGATCTTGATTTGCAATTATGAAATGTAGGACCTCTAACATATCTCCCTGCAACAGAAAATTGAGAGCAGGGGGAGAGTTAGCAGCATTTGATAAATCATTTGAGTTTAGACCTTATTTGGCTAGTCAATTTGTAGGCCGGTTTCCTTCCCTATATATGAAAGAAAAAATCATATGGAACTGTGAAGTTAGATCTCTGATTTTTTGGATCCAATATGAGTGATGCCATGGTGTTTCCTCCTTATGGTTCAACAGTTCAATCACTACAGCTGAATCCACTTCCATCCATAAATTATACTAGCTAGTCTTTCTAGCAAGATTAAGAGCCTAATAAACAACAATAAGTTCTGTTTCAATAACATCAACAACCATAACAGGAGTATAGAAATACAACAGGAATTTTCCAAGATGATTTATGTAGATACCCCCCACTCCAACTCTAGAATTTGTAAAGCTTCCATCTGTATTTATCTTCACTGTGTGATGTTCAGAAGGTTTCCACTATACTTTGTATATTTGAATAGGATCAGACTTTTCAGAGGGATAGGAGTTAGAAATATTAGGAAATCTTTTCAATTTGATCATCTTGTGCAAGAAGGAAAGATTGTTTCTTACTATCTTCTCAATCTTAGGTATAATATCTTCAAACTTGGCCTTGTTTCTTTCCATCCAGATAAACCAAGCAACAATTATAGGTATAGATGCATAATTCCTCTTATTCCAAGTCTGTCAGCAGGTGGTTAGCCTGTCCCAAGTAAACTGTTTACCTTCAATGTTCAAGTGTTTCGACAGTTGGTTCCACACCTGTTGGGAAAAGTTGCATTCAAAGAAAAGGTGTGGCAGTGACTCCTCTTCTTGCAGACAAAGCCAGCATTTAGAGTGGCCCCTCAAGCCTTTCAATTTGAGAATGTCATCATTGGGCAGCTGCTTTTGAAATACCCTCCAACAGAGAAAAGATATAGATGGGGATAAAAATTTATTCCAAATGATGTGTCCCCAAGACATTTGCTCCCAGTAGAAAACTTTTGAGTAGATAGCTTTGGTGAGCCTTTGATTAGAGAAGGCCTGCCAATTAGTTTTATCAGTTTTGCTTCTATCAAATTTTATGCTTGCAACTTTGTTGACTATTGAGCTTGCAGTATGCTGGACAACTTAAGTATAGACCATTTATCTCCTTTGCAGCAATCAACAACTTTGAGATCAAGGTTAGGGGAATTAGTAATAGGAGACAACCAATCTTTACGTCACCAATTATCAAGCCAAAAAGTGATTTTGTCACCAATTATCAAGCCAAAAAATGATGTCTCCTTTTCCTAAGTCCCAAATGAACAGGTTTTCAACAGTTTGTCTTATATTCAACATCTTCCCCCAAATTTTAGAATCCCCGATTTTCCTGTCAACAAGTGTGGGGTATTGGTCTCTACAATATTTTCCCCTCATAAATTTAGCCCACAAAGAAGTTTGGGTTATAAACTTGATCCAGAGTTTACAAAAGTTAATTTGAAATAGTTGATGTAAACCCTTAAAACCAACAACGCCAGCCAGCTGAGGTTTAACTACCTTTTACCAAAATGCCTAATGCATTTGCTGCCTCTGACTTGACCACACGAATCTGTTAAAAGCTCTTTCTAACTGGATTTGGGTGCTTTTCTTAATATTGGTCATCTGAAGAATATAAGAAGGAAAGGTGGTTAGAAGACTCTTCAACAGTGTAATTCTACCCCTATTAGATAAAAAAAGATTGAGTCCACCCATTGAGAAAAGATGAGATGTTATTAATGACTTCTTCAAATTGTATTTGCCTTGTTCTGCCAGTAAGGAGCAGAACCCCTAAATACTTGATAGGAAGCTGAGAGTTAGAGAAACCAATATAATTGGAGGCCCATGGCTTGCAGTTGGGGGAGGCATACTTATGAAATATCAGTTGGCATTTTTCATGATTAAAATACATCCCTAAGTGTGCTTAGAATTTTTGAAGAGTCTGAAACCCTTTTTTCACAGCATTTTTATGGGTTCTGGAGAAAACCATAATATCATCAGCATAGAGTAAGTGAGATATAGCTATATTAGATTTATGGTGATATCTAGTATAGCTTTGGTTCAGAAGTGTTGCATCCAAGATTCTAGACAAATAATCAATAGCTAGGATGAAAATAGTGGGGGATAAGGGATCCAGTTGCTTCAAACCTCTTGCAACAGTAAAGGACCCCCATCCTTTACAATTGATGAGTATAGAATGATCGTTATTATTTAACCATCTTTTAATAAGTTGATAGAAATCAGTGTTAAAGCCTATAGTAGTGAGGATATCCATAATAAATTCCCAACTTATAGTATCATAAGCCTTCCTCAAAACCAATTTATAAATCAAATTGCCTCCTCTGCAAGCCTTATTTAGATCCTGTAGTAATTCTTTGGCCAGAAGTGTAGTGTCAATGATAGATCTCCCCTTCACAAAAGTAGTTTGGTTGGGTTTAATAATGCTATCAAAATGAGGCTGGAGCCTATTGACAATAATTTTGCTAATAACTTTGCTGAGGATAGTGATTAACCAAATAGGCCTAAAATGATTCCAATTTTGCTAAATATCAGACTTAGGAACCAACACAAAGGTGGAAGCACAAAAATAATGGGGGAGGTTGTTTCCTTGAAAGAAACTAGCCACAGCTGCAATAACCTCAGACTTTATGGTTTCCCAAGATTTTTTTTAGAACTCAGTAGTAAATCCATCAGGGCCAGCAGATTTATTGCTATCAATAGACTTAATAGCCTCCAAAATATTTCTTTCAAATAATTTTTCTTTCAAATAGAATATCAGTAGGATTGAGATTTGCTGTGTAGTTCAGTTCAACTAAGAATTAGGCCATATCAATAGGGATTCTATGACTCTGCACTTGATTTAACAGGTTTTTTTAGTAGATTATAGCATCATAAGCTATCTCAATATTATCATGTAACCACTTCCCCTCACCATTTTAAATAGCATGGATAGTATTACACTTCCTCTTATTTTTGATATAAGCATGATAGAATCTAGTGTTTCTGTCCCCATCAGTGAAGACATTTATAATAGCCTTTTGTTTAAGGAATTTTTCTTAATAGTCAATAGTAGTGAGAAGGTTATTTTGAGCAGTGAGCAGATCGTTTTCCTCCACTTTACTTTCCTGTTCTTCATGCTCCAATCTTTTCACTTCATTTTCTGCATCTTATACTTTAGTGAGCAAATTACCAAATGCCTCCCAACTTCACTTTCTAAGTCCGTTGGTAGTTTTAATTTGCAATATACTGAGTTTAATAAGAGGTTCTGGGTGAGAGATACCTTGCCAAAGATCAGCAATGAAAGAATTATAGGAAGGGTATGAAGACCACATGTTAAGGTATCTGAAAGGGGGAGGGGAGTTTTTAGGTTCAAAGGAGGTAATGCTAATTAGAATAGGCCTGTGGTCAGATCCAGCAAGGCTGAGGTGAGTGACAAAAGTGAGGAGGAAATGATTAAACCAATTATCATTGACCAAAACTCTATCAAGTCTTTCCCATATGGCACCCCTCTTCTAAGTGAAGGTAGGCCCCTTAAAACCCAAATCAAAAAGACCATCACTATGAATGTTGTCATTAAAAGTATTCATCTTAGCTAAGCTAGGAGACCTCTCCCCAGATTTTTTAGAAGAAGAGGTGATGCAGTTGAAGTCAACCCCCACCAACCATAGTTTATTCATCTGCTTGCTGATCTTTAGTAAACAGTTCCAAAGCTCCTTTCTATCATCCTTTGTACATCCTGCATAAATAAATGTAGCATGTCCCATATGGCCATTAATATTAAAGGAAAAATGAACAAATCGCTAGTGGTTTGTTATAATGTTCCAATTAATTTCCTTCCTACAGAAAATC
>NW_018165321.1:163961-164994 GCF_001263595.1 Phalaenopsis equestris | reverse complement strand
CTTGGAAGGGTTGGTCGAGCCTTGTTATATGTGGGGGCATCCACTTTCAGTGGTGTACCCAATGCTCTTCCAATATTGAATAAAGCATTTAGCTTGAAGAAATGAAGTGGAAGACCAGACAATTAGAACCAAAGGGGAACCATAAGGGGTTCTTTACTTAGATCAAAATCAGGAGTCCACTTCACAATTTTCATTATAGTACCAACAATAATCACAGAGTGATTTACAAAGAGTCTTGCTTAGTCTTCCTCCACAGCTAATTGGATTAGCACATGTCTCCCATCTATTAAACCAATTTTCTAGTTTCCAGTAAAATTTAGGGATATAAAGTAATTTCTAACCAGCTCCATCTTTGGGCATCTTAATTGAATTTTACCCACCAAAGTAAATTTGACATCCTCCTTAAGTGAGGCAATGTCTTAGTTTCACCCTCCTTGGATCCAAGAGGGTGAATACAAGGACTGCTTCCTTTCTCAGCAGCTTTATCAAGAAATTCCTGTGGGAAAACCAGTTCATCATAATTTTGTAAGGCTTCATTTATTCTTCCAACAACTTCAACATAGGTTGCTTTAGTCCTTTGTGACTCAGTGTGAATATCAATAGGTGTAGCCATAATAAAGTCACACCCCAAAGGGAAGATAAACTCCCCACCAGGGAGCACCAAAAAACTAGGAAGGGAAGAAGGAAACATAAAACCTTCCCAAACTTAGAGCAGTACTAAAACAAGGTAACCTAACTCAAGTAGGCAACCAGAAAACAAAAACCAGGAGTCAAAGAGAAGTGGGGAAAGGACACCCCACAAGTTCTAAGTAATCAACCAGTGAGTGAGCTCAATGGAGCAATACCACTAAAGAAAATCCAAACCCAGGAAACAAAAGAAGGGGAGAAGCACCACCAGAGAGAGTATCCAGCAGGGAAGCAATAACCACTGCCCACTTCTTCAATGCCAAACCTCAGCCAGCTACCTCTGATCTTCATCCTACCTGAAACCCTAGTAGAGCTCCTACTCCAGCCGCCATCATCTACATATATA
>NW_018165321.1:160037-163706 GCF_001263595.1 Phalaenopsis equestris | reverse complement strand
GCTCTTTCATTTAAACTATGAAAATTATGGGGTCAGTTTGACTTCATCTTTTTCAAAACTAAATTTTTAAAAAAAAAAAACGTCCTTCCGAAGCGGGTAACGGGATTTTAATTCCGATGACCGACAGCTTCTTACGGGCAAACCCCACACCAAAAAATAGTGCCGACACCGGGCTTGGAGTTTTTAGATTGGTTATTGTACCATTGAGTTGTGCCATCTCCTTTTCCTTGTCTGCAATCTCTATTTATATTTTGGAGGTTCAAAGGCCTAACACTTCCTATTATTCCACTGGGAGGCACTATTTTTTCTGTTTGTGGCTGATATAAAGGTTTGCACTTCAATGGCTACTTCTATAGATGTCCACTCTAATTCACTGTGGACAAAAGCTACCTATGCTGGTGTTGTTGGTAAAGCCAATGACACCCTTCAAGATCCTACAAATTTGATATTCCCCCATGAATTTCATGATGCAACTGCTGGTAAGGGTGTTTGCCCTTGCATCCACCCCCTTGGCTATAAAGAAGGAGAAACTATTGTGTACTTCTCTGATATTGAGATTGCCTCTTTACATGAAGAAGTCAGATTCACTCTAGTGGGAAAGTTCCAATTGGGTCACCCCAAAATGGATCTTGTTAGAAGTTTCTTTGATTCCCTCAATTTTATCGGACACTGGATGCTTGGCTTGATTGATGGCAGACATCTACTTATCCAACTGTCAATGGAAGAAGATTATGCCAGGTTATTTGCAAAACAAGCAGCGGTGATTGCTGGGACTACAATGAAAATACAGAAATTGACTAAGGATTTTGACCCAACCAAGGACCCTCTTGTGGTTCCTATTTCGTTTAAGATGCCTGGACTTCCATTACCTTACTTCAAGCTTAATGCTCTTTTTAATATAGGAAGAGCATTGGGCACACCCCTTAAGGTAGATGCTCCCACCTTTAACAAAGCAAGTCCTGCACTTGTAAGAATTCAAGTTGAAAGAGACATAACACTCCCAGAGATTAAGAGGATTTGGATTGGATCAGAGGGGCTGAAGGATTTTGGCAGGAAATAGTTCCTGAACAAAATCCTTTTTACTGCCAACATTGTATAAATAAAATGTTTGGCCATACCATAGAGAGATGCCATAGGCTTCACCCCCTAACAAGGAAAACTTCAATCCAGAACTCAAGGGAGGCTGGACAGGTTGCTAAACAAATTCAAAGTACTAATGCTGATGAGATCAATCAGTTAAATGTCATTAGAGCTGCTAAGAAATTTAGAGTCAATTCCACTGCTAAAAATAAATCTCCATAGAATTATGATGATACTCTCTCTGGAGATCCTTTGGGGGAACTATCTGACTCAAAAGCATCCCCAGGGAGAGCTGTGAGAACAGAAGTCAATGAAGATGTTATAATTACTCCCCCTTCTCCTTCACTTGAAGGGAATGGAAAATGTTCAGAACTACCTTCCCACATAGAGATTGGGAAGACAATTATTGATACTACTGTTGTTGTGCTACAATAGGCTCTTGAGGAAAACTGGCATGTTTAGAGTGCTAAAAAAAAAAAAAAAAAAAGGAATCATCCAAATAGTTCGAATTATCAACCTAATAATGAAAAAACTGGATAAAGTAAATCCAAATTTATGGTTCCCCCTCTAATTATAATAGAGGCATAACTAGATCAAGGTCTCAGCAGTCTCAGTAATCTATTCAACTCCCATCTATCAATAATTAATATTCTATGCTGGAATATTAATGGCTCTCTATGATTAACTTTTTATGTTGGAATATTAGAGGAGTGGCTCACCCCTCCTCGCTAAAGAGATTGAAATATCTCATAAGAACCCATAAGATTTGATGTTTTGCCATTCTTAAGCCCATGGTTACAAAATATCCCCATAATATCACTAAAAAGTTTGCTAATTCCATTTTCTATGCTAATTCAAATAATAAAATCTGGCTATTGGTCAGACTTGAAATTCAGTGCACCTTGCTTCTTGATCATCCACAATTTCTTCATATGCAATTCTCTATTGGAGCGCAAGTGGGATATGCTACCTTTGTCTATGCAAGTTGTTAACCTAGAAATCAATAGACCTTATGGCATGATCTATTAGAACTAGGACAGTATATTGATTCCTTTTGGGTAGTGGGTGGAGACTTCAACTGCATTACTTCCCCCCTGCCTTCTGCAAAGACCAAGTTCAACAACTTCATCAATAATGTTGGCTTATTTGACTTAGGCTTTCAAGAGCCTAATTTTACTTGGAGGAGGGGTATTCTGTGGGAAAGACTGGACAAACTACTCGGTAATTCCCTTTGGTTTCAAACCTTTCCATATACTATTGTCACACACCTTGCTATGGCTGGTTCAGACCACAGACCTTTTATTTGCTCTATACAGAATTTTGTTAGACCTACTAGCACTCCTTTCAGATTTCAAAACATGTGGGCCTTGCATCTAGACTTTCTTCAGGAAATTGATAAAACATGGGTGTCTGAAATTGAGGTCAATCCTTGGATTAGACTGTGGAAACTACCAAAGAAATTGGCCTTACATCTTAGAAGATGGAATTGGGAAAGGTTTGGCAATGTCAATGAGAATCTTGATGTTGTTCAAGAAGAAGTACACAGACTTGAAGAGGGTCTCCAAATGGGGCTAAACACTGAATCTGAAGTTCATCAAGCTAATGAGAGGCTGCTTTCACAAATCAACTACCATGAATGTTTTTTAAAGTGAAAGGCAGCTGTTTTTAAGTTTATTGATGGGGATAGAAATACTAGATATTATCATGCTTGTATCATCTACAAGCGGAAGTGTAATATGATCCTAAACATCACCAATTCTTCTGGTCAGAAACTGATCAATGATGAAGAGATTGCTTGTGATGTTCTTCAGTATTTCCAAAATCTATTTACCAGTAAACAAACTGATAAACCCCCTATTGAGACTGATCTTTTTTCTGACTGCCAACATTATGTTCAAGGCTTAAATCTTACTAGTATCCCTTTGGAGGATGAGATAAAGCTTGCTTTAGACTCTATTGATGGCTATAAAGCTGCTGGGTCAGATAGGTATACTTCAAATTTCTATAAAGCCACTTGGAGCAGGACCGGTAAGGATATTATACATGTTGTTCAAAACTTCTTTCATGGTGTGGATCCCCCTAGATATTTCAGTGCTGCTATCATTACATTGATTCCAAAGAATCAAAATAGGAAAAGTTGGGGGACTACATACCCATCAACTAACTAATGTGATTTCCAAATTGATCAGCAAGATTATTGTTTTCAAGCTTCAGCCATTTCTTCAGCACCTCATCAGTGATAATCAAGTGGTATTTGATTGACAGCGATTTTATATATGCTTAAAAATACAAGTTCTTAATACTGTTGCTAGAAGATTTAATTCATCAGCAACGACACCAAAAACTTGACAACAGTTATAGATTCGATAAAGATGTATATATAAAATATTCAATAATGGTAAAGTCATACTTATAAACGCAAGTATACATATCACTCAAGTAATACAGGGCTCTAATGGAGTCTTAGATATCGATCCCACAGGGAGTAATATTAGAGGCTACGAACTAAGATTTTAGAAAATCAATACTTAATCACAACAATATAATTCAAATTGCTTATCTATCATTAATTGAAATAAATATGTAATT
>NW_018165321.1:159515-159905 GCF_001263595.1 Phalaenopsis equestris | reverse complement strand
TGTCTATTCCTATGCTTGTTTATTGAATTCGTGGCTAGGCTGGGAGGATACCGGCTCTCACTTTGGAGCTCCCTCCCTCCCCTCGCCTGAGAGCTAACATCTACACTCCAGCACCCAAACTATAGGACCGAATTGAGGATTTTATTCTATCACTCTAAAATCTCAAATTCTACGCCCGATAATATTATTTCCCTATTCATTTGCACCCAACTTCCAAGTGCTTTGACCTCCTTGAATCTTGGATGTAATCTTCACTTTAGTTGTAAAACTCAACATATTTTAATAAATCAATTGGTCAGATTGAAAGTAAATTAAGATCGAAGTGAAAAGACATCACAACTTCTTTAACATTTTCATGGCTCAACCAATTCAAATCACCATTTCACAAAA
>NW_018165321.1:157373-158181 GCF_001263595.1 Phalaenopsis equestris | reverse complement strand
TCTTATTCTCTTATACTAAATATCTTTAATCTACAAAATTAATTTTCATTACAAAATATTCCTTTAAATCTACCATAATATTTAAATATCTACAAAATATAGTTATCTGAATTAAATTCACTACATAAAATCATATTAATAATTTTTGAAAATATTTAAATTGAGAACATCTAATAATTAATCTTTTTCTTCCCTCCCCCAAACTTAAATTTTTTAATATGGAGTGATCAGGTGGAAAGAAAAATACTAAATATAAATCATACCTCAGTATTTTAGGCATTTTCATCATTTAGAAATTTTTGCAGTCCTTCTCAAAATTTCTACTTCACCTGGTATGTAACATTATGAGCTTTCTATACTTATAAATAATTAGAGAATTCGTTGGGTAATGAAATTTTGAAATAAGTGCAAAGTAAACATTAAACAAACACAATATTTTGCTAATACATCCATAATACTAAACAAGACAATTACAATTAAAATGTAAAATAAAAATCACATCACTTTACAATTTAACAAATTTCAATTACCACACCAAATAATTATAACAATAATTAAAAATTATCCAATTGCAACATAAAAATAACAATGAAAGTATAAACACACAAACATTTATTTCTATTACAAAAATTACAAGAATAAAAGTAAAAGTACATCAACTACTATCATATGTTAAAATCCCAAACTATATCTTTGTCTCATTGGTCAGCAGGTGGATTGGGTTGATACTGAGTATATCGGGGGCATTCAGGAAAAGTAACATCAGGCTCACCTCTGTAGTGTCGGGCCTGAGCTTTGTAGTAAGCTA
>NW_018165321.1:156918-157169 GCF_001263595.1 Phalaenopsis equestris | reverse complement strand
TACTCCCAGTTCTCCATTTTTCATGGGATTCATATGTCTTCAAATTAGCTTTACTAATGGGTTTCATAGGGTAAACCCATTCTTCATCACCTCCAGCTTCCACTCCAGAAAGTTGGCAAAATGCATAAATGAGGCTAGGATGTCCTAGTCCTCCACTTGTTTCACTCCTTGTTGTGGTCAATATATTCTTAAAAATGATTCTCTCCCAATTTATATTTCTATTATTCTGAATAAAAAAATTTAGAATAGCT
>NW_018165321.1:131911-156498 GCF_001263595.1 Phalaenopsis equestris | reverse complement strand
ATTTAAATATTTAAAAATAGGCTAAAAATCAAGTTTTAATTTTAAATACCACTTTATTTTTAGAAAATACCCCTGTTCACAGAGAACTCAAAAAATATGTTTTTATAAATTTTTTAGTTATATTTTAATTTTTAAAAATCATTTAAGTGCCAGAAAGATATTTAAATTGAAAAATCAACTTCAGTTACCAAATGAACTCAAAATGCTTTGGCATTTTTATACTGAGTTCTCTGGATTCGAACTAATAGTGGAGATCAAGTGGAGATAAAAAATTAAGTGATTTAGATGTTTATGTTACCCAAAGTTAATTTTTTTTGTGTTTTAGGGTTGGCGAAGATTAAGTGTATTCTTAATGACTTAACTCATGAAATTATTTCCAAAGGATCCTCTAGTCATGGTCAACCTTCATTTTCTTGGAATTTTCTAATCAACATGATAATTATCATAATTAATATATGCAAATAATAGTTAATTTATGCAAATAATATACATAAACTAGAAAAATATGGATCTCTGTCTAGGGACCTCCTCTGACTTTGAAAAAATCAGAAGATATCCCATAAGACAGAGGCAACAACATGCTAAAATTTCAACCCATGGTGATATGCCTATATTCATGGAGAATCAAAACATCCACATCAATGTTTAATTAATTAAAAATAAAATATGCATCACATGGACTTAAAATTATTTCCACATTATTCTCCTCTGTTCACTGAGTAAGAGGGTATTTTTATTTTATTTTTATGGTTTTTCTACACCAAGGTATGAATTTTTAAAGTTAGGGAACATTTTTTTATTTTTTTAAATCCCTGTTCATCTATTTAATTGTGTGGCGCTGACTGGATCCTAGGCAGCTCAGAAGGCACGTGTGGCGCGCTGTTTTTGAACGTCGCCGTCCACGTAGCAGCTGACTCGGCCTGCGGTTCATGTAAGGAAGTGTTGTCCAGCTCGATCTCCTCCGTCCATCCAATACATGTGCGATCGGACGACTCCCCGTCATCATCCCCGATAGAGTGATCCCATGACCGTCCACACTAAAACCCTAAGATCTCAGCCTAGACTCAACCAAATCACTTTGGGTTTGATCCTATGGACTCCTCTAAGTGAGACGAACATATACATACGGTAATCATGCAATTAAATTAAGCCTAATCAAATGGAGAATCAAAATAGGCTTGGGAGGAGGAGAAGTTCAATACCTTGGCTCTGAGAAGAGAAGCTTCGTCAGAGATGCTCGGCATGTTTGTTGGGGTCCAAGAAGGTAAGGGATTAAGCCTCTGGCTGTGGTGCAAAGCCTAGGCAGGAATTCGACCAAGCTCAATTTCATGTGTTGGTTTAGAGCTATGCTAGAGGCTCTGTTGAAGGGGAATTTGATGGGGCTTTTCCTTCTCTCACTGTGGTGAAGGTGTGGGTGAGTTTAATTTGATTTTTGTGGGGGTGTAGGAGTGTAATGAGCTCTGTCCTGGTTTTAGGCAGAGATTCAAGCTCAAAATTGGGCTCTGGCAAGGGGATTTAGGGCAATGTGATGGTTGGGTTGCACTGAGGAAGTCTCAAAGTGGCTTTGTGAGTGATTTGAGGGGCTCTCTCTAAGAAATTTTCAACACTTCCTTAAATGGCCATGGAGGTGGCCTTTTATAAAAATGGGGTTATGGTGGCTGTCATGGTCAATTAGTGGGTGTACTGTGATGCTTAGGTAGAGGGCAGAGGAGCTCTATCAATTAATTTGGCTGAACTGGCCTCTAGGTTTGATTTGGGTGAGGTACCATGGGATTGTCTCTTGGTTTTGAGCTTTTCCATCCACTAGGCTCGCCGACTGGCAAGGGGAAAGTGGCTAGGAGCTCAGGGAACCCAGAGGAATCCATCACAGCAATTTAATGCAAATGTGTTTTGATTTGGCAAAGATATCTTAAGCATGTGCATTTTTGGAAGTAAGATCCTTTAATTTTGGGGACCTTTGGTCCACGGCTTGATTTAGGTGGTCTCATGGTGTTTAGACTGGTCACTAAGTCCAACTAATGGCTGTGGTGGGATTAATTTGGTGGCTGTAGGGTGGTTAGGCCGCATTGAGTGCATGGGTCCAAGTGGGTGAAAATGACCAAAACTTGTGTTTGGGCTAGGTTTGCCATGTCAATTGGCCCAAATAATTATTGCTTCTTGTGTAGATGATCATAAGAAACAACTTTGGTGAAAGATGGAAGTGGTTTTTGGCTAAGTACAAATTAAATGGCCCACATGATCAAGGGAGATGTTTTGATGATTTTTTGTGAATAAATAGAGTGGAAATTTTTGAGTTAAGGCCCTCAATTTGGTGAGATTTTGAGACATGGCCAATTTGGGGCAAATTTGGGGCCTTCTGGACTTAGGTTGAAATTAAATGAAATTGAGGCCTCACCAAGGCCAATTTAAGGTCAATTTTGATGTATGAAAATATTATAAAGGTTTCTTCAACACAAATTGTGGCCAAATGAGTGGGCTTTGGGTTCAATTTGGTGAGATTAGGTCATGTGCCCAAAATTGGAGTTTTGATCTAAATCAAAATTGGGCTCAATCCATGGACCAATTGGGCTTGAATTTGGTTTATTTTGGTCACATTTAATGTGAATTTGAGTTTGGGACTGAAATTTGGGGAGATTGGGATCTAATTGATGAGCATTTGAGGTAGATTTGGGAAAAATGGGTCTTTAAAAGGCATTTTGGGGGTTTTGGTCAAATATGGTCAAATTAGCCAAATTGGGTCATTTAATAGTTAAGGAAAATGAAATTAAAAATATTTGGGAGGTTTTGGGAATTTTTTGGATTTTTTAGAATTTTTGGAATTTTATGCTATAGGAGGGGTATTTTGGTAATTTTGCCAATTTTTGGCGATTTTGGGTAGTTTGGGTGTTTTCAAGGTGTTTGAAATGATTTTTGAACCAATTTGGATATTTTGGGTAAATTTGGGAATTTTGGCCAAATTTGGGGTCCCAAGGGTATCTAGGTAATTTAGTGGAGTTTAGGAGCAAAAAGCTAGGTTGGGTATCTTGGTAGATTTGAAGTGTCAACCACCATCAATAAGCCATGGACCAATGAAAACCCCATTTTGGGTCCTCTATGTAGTTGTCTTAGCTAAACCCTAGCATAGGTCTAGTGGGTTTAGGGGACCACCTACATAAGTCTCCCAAAAGTATCAAGGGACCAAAGCCTAGAAGTTTAAGTTTAGGATTGTGAGTGATTGGGAGTGAAAATATGTACCTTAAGCCCTAGACCAACACCCAGGGTCAACCCTAAGGTCTAGCAGTCCTAAGGGGACTCTCTTTGAGCTCCCCCATAATGACCCCACCTACTAAGTGCTAGAGGTTAGGATGAATAGGTGGAACTTCAAGTTGAGTAAATAGGATTGTAGAATTTCTAATGGTGAGGGTTCCTTGTCTACTTTTCTAAGAATAGTCAATAGGAAAGTTCTATGGCTAGACCTTAGGCTACTAAAGAAGAAAAACTAAACCTCAACCAAAAGAGAGGTCAACAGCGCGTTAAGGAATATTTTTCGGTTTGATTGGAATATTCCTTTGTTGTATTCTCCTCTCTGCAGCCGTATCTTGGTTGTTCTGATGATATATTCATAATATTAAGCTCTTATATATTTTTAATTGTAAAATGTGTCAAATTAAAAGCAATAAGAGCTTATAATCATGATAATATTGTATAAATATGACAACAATGAATAAAAAATTTTACTTGTTTTTTAAATCCTTCTTTGAATAGCCTTCCTTGAATATTACCAAAACATTAAAAAAATATTGTCGAAATATGACCACTATATAACAGCGCTCGCTAAGGAATGAGAATAGAACCTCAATATTACTATAATATTATGAGAATACGACGATAACAGATAAAATGACGGTCATGGTATCAAAAACATCAGGAATGAGAATACAACCTCAATATTACTATAATATTACGAGAATACAATGATAACATATAAAATGACGATAATGGTATCAAAAACATCAAGAATTAGAATACTTTCATAATCTTACTATAATATTACAAGAATACGACGATAACAGAGTTGAAATAATAGCCATTGCATAAAAAACATCAGGAGTGAGAATACAACCATAATATTACTATAATATTACCTTAATATTACCTTAATATTACTGCAAAGAAAAAATAACAGCTCTATTGATAAATACAACCACAAAGAAACATGTGCATATCATAAACATTGTAATAATAAGGCAAAAAAATTGTAATAACAATGAACAGTGCAATTAAATTTATTTTTGCACAGACAATACCCACAAACAAATCTTATGAGCAAGATCTGCCCTAAATCTTGGCATCTCTGCCTGCCAATCCCGGTCTTCAGTCCAATCACTTATGTAACTCTTTCCTAATTTTTTCATAAATTTACAGACAAACATCCCATAATCAATTCTATTGGTTTGTACTGGAACATTTCTAACTATTGACATTTGTCAGGTCCCGGGTTTAGCCCTAAAAGAATTTCCAACATCTACTTGAAAATTTTTGACCTACAAAGTTTAATATTGATCAGTACATGAACTAAACTATTGAAATTGCATGGACTCAAAGTATACTTACAAGGTACTTGCACACGTTTTTGTGCATCTGGTTAGGTAATGAGTCATAAATTTTCCACTTCTTATCTTGTAAATCCGCAACCAATAATACCCAGTGTTGGTTGTTCATAACATGAATCATAATAATATCAGCTCCTTTAACTGCCTCCTTCGTGATATAACCCAAAAATCTTGCGGTGTTACCCATTTTATGATAACCTTGCATATGATTACAAACTTATAATATATTCATATAGTTATTTAAATTTTAAATATACTTAATCAATGATTATCCAGTATAATGATGATACATAAATATAAGGCCTAAAAAAGGATGGAGAAGCATTCCTCTTTCTTTCTAAAATCATGGCTTGGACATCAACATGATCATTTGCAATCATGCCATTGCACAGTAACTCTACCATTGCCCTGCAATCTCTAAAAATCTCTCTAGTGTGTAACATAATATCATCTCTGTAGAATAGCACAAAATATATGTGAGCCTTTCATCCAAGAGAAAAGCATTGCATTATGAAAGATGAAAATTACTCACATATTCATGTATTTTGACATAGTTTGATCAATCACTAGCTGTGTTTCAGATGATACCATAGATCTGCCAGGATAATTTATCTGGGAGTCCGCTGAAAGAGGCTAAAAAAAATTTTGTAAAACATTTGAAATACATAAGTATTTTAGACGATAAAAAATAATGTATAAAAAACTTCTTCCAAATAGCACATTGACAACACCGGGCTGATCTCCTAAAGTTGTTAGTGTCAGGACTACTGATCCTTCTACTTTTTCCTCTTCAATTATTTGTTGTTCCTTCTCTGCAATATGGGTTGTTAGTGTCAGGACTACTGATCCATCTACTTTTTCCTCTTTAATTATTTGTTGTTCCTCCTCTGCAATTGGGGGTTGTTAGTACGAGTACTAATGCTCCTTCTACTTATTTGTCTACAATTGGGTCTTCAATGTTTCCCTCCCCGACATTCATATGTACAATAGCGTCTTTATCAGGCACATATGCTCATCGACTTCTCTTATTACTTTTATTATCTTGAACTCGAAATCAGTGAAAGGAGAACTCAGTTTCTTCTTTTTTCTACTCTGTCTGCCCTTAACCCTTTGTATTAAGCTCAGAACGGACCGTTTATGAGAGCCTTCCACAATGTCTCCTTCAACTGGGGAGGTTTGTTGGGTTCCCTCTTCTCCCACAGAAGCTAACTGTTGGGTTCCCTCTTCTCCCACAGGAGACAACTCTTGTGCTCCCTCTTCTCCCACAGAAGACGATAGCTGGGCTCCCTCAATGTTCTCCTGGGCTCCCTGTTCTCCCACAGGAGACAACTATTGTGCTCCCTGTTCTCCCACAGGAGACGATTGTTGGACTTCCTCAATGTTGAACTCATTATATGCAGCATCATGAGGACTTCCAAAATGAGGGGAGGTTGCTTGGGCTTGGGCATCATCTACTCCCACCTCTTCGCCTTTATTAGTTGAAATATTTTCAGATTTATCAAACTTATTTTGTAGCATTGACATTTGTCCCTCCAAACTTGACACTCCAACAGTTATTGTATTTAGGGTCCCCTGAAATTCAGTGAACCATTTCTCTTGCCCTTTCAGCAGATCAATTATTAATTCCATGTTTTTATTCATTTTCGTGTACATTGTCTCTGGGGCAATGTCGCTTGAAACAACTGGCCCCATATCAAATGATATAGTTGTCTCAGGTTTACCTTGGAATTCCGGTACTGGAACTGGACTGGGTAATCCTACATCTGGATTTGAGAGCAGATTGAGCTCATCCTCTTTCAGATCCAAAATTTGATCATGAACCTGCAATTTATTTCAAAAAAATACGCTTTAATCATTAAAACTCTCAAATAAACATAAGCTTTTATTTTTTAATAACAATTAAATGTAACTTGTTTGTTCAGTATTCAGCCTCTTAAAGAGGCTATATTAATCTGTGATGCGTTCCAGCTGACAGTTGTTGGCCACCTCAACATTTGAGGTATGGTCTCGGGAGTGGCAGGAGTAACCAAAGAAGCATGCTCATAAAACCACAGGTGTGTAAGAGAAAAGTCATATTCAGCTTTGCACAAAGAAATTAATATTTATTGACGTTTATACGAGATACTAACCGTTAGCAAAAAAAGAAAATCATTTATATATCCCAAAGGTCGATTTTGCCTTATTTTAATGGCTACTGCATTAATTGGCTCAATAAGGAATTCACAGAGCGCAACAGGCCAATTAAATGAAGAAAAGGTATGTACATTCTTGCCAAAGGTGTAAAGTCCTTTGGATACACTGAAATTGTTGGAAGTAAATAATAAATTTGATAAAAAATAATTTATATACTATTGATTAAAACGGTTAGAAGACTCCCCAGTTCCAAAGTTCAAAATATTATCCCTCATTTGGCGGGCATCCACACCACTTGATGAAACTTTCTTCCACTTTGGCACTTCTCCTCTATTTGGCATGTCAATCAAAAATTTAACTTCAACAGGATTTATTCTCAGATCTTTCATACCCATTTTGATAACCATTCTTTCATGTTGCTAGCAATGCAATATTTGCAATGTCAGGACATTGTCTTGGGGATAAGGTGGAATAACAAAAAATTGATCAACATTCATCATTTTCAGCTCATTCCTGATGTCTTCAGATAAGACAGGTCTGACTTTATCGAGCACATCTCTCACTACGGACGGTCGACATCTACAGCTCATATACCTTGGGTTCACAAACCTACATAAAGCAAAATAATGCAAAAAAATATTAGGTATATTCAAACCTGCATAAATAAAAAAAATGCAAAAAAATGTAAGGTATATTCAGGTAGTATAAATGGAATTATTATAGTAATATTTAGATATTATTCTGGTATTATTTCGAGTGTATTATTTAAGTATTATTCTGATATTATTTCAGTATTATTTTGATATTATTTCAGCTGTAGAAATGAAATTTAAGTTTTATTCAATCTTCAGGTATTACTTAGGTAATATTTTGGTAATATTAGGTAGTGTTAAGTAGTGTTAGTTTGGTCTTATTTAGGTAATATTCAGGTGATATTGTTGCCCAATAACAACGTGAGTTAAAATACTACTCAAATATTACTCAAATACTACTCAAATACTACTAAAATATTACCCAAAAACAGTCACTTTGAACTAAATACCTGAGTGATTTTTTACTCATATACTACTAAAATATTATTCCAATATTAGGTAGTGTTAGTTTGGTCATATTTAGGTAATATTCAGGTGATATTGTTACTCAATGACAGTGTGAATTAAAATACTACTTAAATATTAATCAAATACTACTAAAATGCTACTAAAATATTACCCAAAAACAATCACTCTGAAATAAATACTTGAGTGATTTGTTACTCATATACTACTAAAATTTACTCCAATATTATATGGATGAATTTCTACACTCTGTTAACAATTTTTTCACTGAAAATACCAAAATAAAATTTACTTGGATGAACCCTCTCGAATTTCCTTCTTCTTATGCTCTTTTGCTTCTTTTTTCATGGGTTTATCAGCCTCCATTGTCGATTCCTCTTCATTCTCCATTATCAACGGCTCTTCTGTCTCCATTCTCACAGGGCTATTTTTGGTTTTCGTCTGTCTGGGCTCGTATTCCATCTTCCAATGGAGAAAGCATGATTTTCCTTCGACCGATGAACAACAAAAACCCTAAACGATTGTCGAACGAATGAAGGTGTTGTGCGGGCTCGGGCGACATTTAGCTTTCTGATGATCTGACCTTTTTTCTGAGGCGCGCGATTTAATTTTCTGTTGCTTTAAGCTGGGCTCGGGCCGGGTCACGCAGTAAGAAAACAGGCTCAGGCGACATTTAGCTTTCTGATGATCTGACTTCTTTTCTAGGCGCGCGATTTAATTTTCCGTTGCTTTGAACTGGGCTCGGGCCGGGTCACGCAGTAAGAAAACAGGAATTTCATTTTTTTTAATTGTGGGCCCACATTTCCACGTGTAAAATTTTTATTGGACACCGCACGCACAGAATAAGCACTCCCAAGCAGGGCTTATACTCTCCCATGATTTATTTTAACTTGATATGACATAACCACACAAATTTAAACAAGAAAAGCATACAACTGACACAATTAAAAAGAAAAACATTAGATAAATCACAACACACTTTTTAACACATTATTCTTACAATTGTTGCATTCATTTCATGAAAGAATTAAAAAAATTACATATATATCATTCAAAATTTCTTATTTATAAAACTAATAGTTGTTGCATTCATTTCACGAAAGAATTAAAAAAAATTACATATATATCATTCAAAATTTCTTATTTATAAAACTAATATAGAATTTTCTTAAACTATTGTATGTCATCAAGAAATTTAAATGATCAAGCACGTTTCTCAATGCATTATGGATAAGAATTTTTCAATATTTAAATTCAAAATCATTCAAGCTATAATTTCACTAAAGTTACAATTAAACTAAGCATCTCGATAATACGAGCCTAATGACAACCATTAATTCCTATTCCAAATAAGCTCAGATCAAACACTTGAAATGTAACTAAGAGCTTAGGAGCTTTAATTGTAAATTTAAATAATATCTAAATTTGACTTGCTTATATTCAAATAACAAGTGGCTTGATGGGAGGAATCCGAGCCTAGGATTTCTTAATTATGATGTCGTTAAGACACTTGATTGTTGAAAGTATAACCTATGATGAAAGAAATCGATTAATATTATCAGATGGATTGTTTTAAGATTATGATTAGTTTAACAAAATTTCTCTTCAAAATCTATAAATAGGTCTTTATTTTTCACATAAAGGAGAGGAGAATATAAGAGTGAGCTGACGACTAAGACATAACTAATGAAAGCAAATACAAAAGTTTGACCATCAATCATTGTCAATAACAACAAACAATTGTTGCAGTCAGCTACAGTTGTTGTAGCAATCAAATATAATTATTTTAGTCAACTACAATGGCTATAGCCAACCAACTAATATATAACTATGATTCTTAATTTTATAATACAATCTTTTCAAATTCAAAAGAAGAGTCAACATCTGCACTTTCAATTTTTAAGTTAATTATTTTGATTGAACTAGACCCCGTAACTTTTTCTCTTTTCTTTAAAAGATTTTTGACTAAGAAAAAAAAATTGAATCTCTTACATTTCTAACTATGAACAAAAAAATCACAGTGAGCAAAGTCTTAAAATTTTTCTACTACTGAAAATTTTCTAGCACATAATAATAGAATTTTATGGCACGCAACAATTATAAAACTCATTAATTTATGTGTCTTGAATAATTTTTTTAAAAATTGACAACAATAGAAAATAAGGATTAGATTTTTCTTGTGAATCCTGATATTTGGATATATATTTAAAAATAAAGACGGGCAAATATTAAAAAAAAAACAAAAATTTCAGCGTTATGCATCTAATTGCTAAAAAATATGTTGGAAGCAAAAAATTTTTGCCAAAGAAATACAAAAGGGCAAGTTACAAACATAGCATTCAAACTTTACATTTGTTGAAATATCACTCGTCTATCACAATGTGCAATCATCTTTCCCAATGCTTAAAAAGTACAAGAAAATTCTAATCCGTATCTTTTTCATTTCGTTAAATTTTCTATATTTTGATTGTATCATACTCAAATACACGAGTTCAATATTTCATTCTGAACGCCTAAATGTAAGTCTTAACAATAAAAATGTTTTCTTTGATCCAAGCATAAATCGCCTAAAAAGCTTTGAATGCCATAACTTATTGAAAGAAAAAATTGATTCATAATTTCCTAATTAAAAAATTTAATATATACCGAAATTAAGGATTTCTTTTCAGGTGAGTCCAATAAAAATTAGGCATGATTCCTCGTATAATATACCCATCTCAAAACAAATTTACACACACAGATATATATATATATAGCAAAAAATTTCAATCCCATAACAACTTTCACCGAACCCAAACAATAATTATAATACTAATAAACGACGCACATAAGACCGAATCAAAAAATTCAGTTTAGTTCATCCCAAAACATAAATTCCATTAATCCCCCACACGCCTACCTCGGCGACATGGTTGAGTTGCTACAGTTCGCCTGCGAATGGGCGCGGCTCTGAACCACCGACGACGACGTCAGCGCTGAAGAAGTGAGCTCGTCGTAGAGAAAACCTCTCTTCATGGCGTTATACACAGTGTGGAGCCCTTCTTCGACAAATTCCAGAACAGCTTGAGGCATCGGCGGCTCATTTATCTCCACCGATCCTTCCAACATTCTCACCACCTCTCCCATCGATGGCCTCACCATTGCCTCATCCTGAATGCACCAGAAGGCAGCCTGCAGAGCTCTTACCACCTCTTCTTGCTCTATGTGGTCTTTTAGTCGCTTGTCTGCTGCTCTCATCGCCGTCCCATTTGTCATTTCCTGAAGAAATTTTTAAGCAGATTTTGTTTGAAGAAAGTTGGAATAAAATTGATGTTTCAAGATTTTAACTTCCACTAGAAATTCTAAAGTTAGGCTCTGTTTAGGGTTTTTTCTTTATGTTTTTATTAAATAAAATATTTATTTAGGAAAATTTACATGCATTTACATGTCTAACACCAAACTTTTAGCTCTTACATAAGTATATATATTATTTTATTTTTCTTAAAATTAAAATAATAATATCTTTGATGTGATATAAAAAAATTTTAATACTATAAATGTAAATCCTTGTTTATTTAAAACTTTTTATTTATTTCTTTCGTTATAATTTTTAAGATTGTAAAAAATAATTTTGAATTAAAAAAGATAATTTTGAATCAGGGCATGATGCCTCTGCCGCCGTCACTATCAATCCACCATTCCCGCCATCAACCTCATGATATGTTGCCATGGCCCCTTACACTCACAAAACTGTTTATTTGATATTCAATGCAAATCAAAGCACTATATTTTATTTCATTTATTAGGACGCACATGTTCGAAGCACATTATAATTTGTACTATAATTATCACTAAAGCTAAATTTCCTAAAAAATAAATAAATAAAATAAGAGGTTCAAAAGATAGAAGAAATAAAGATAGTAATGAGCACTTTCTCAATCATATCTATCCCTTCCTCT
Source organism: Phalaenopsis equestris (assembly GCF_001263595.1). Taxonomy (NCBI): domain Eukaryota; kingdom Viridiplantae; phylum Streptophyta; class Magnoliopsida; order Asparagales; family Orchidaceae; genus Phalaenopsis; species Phalaenopsis equestris. The sequence continues at coordinate 144,777 of NW_018165321.1, read as the reverse complement.
CTAAATTGGCATGCACCAAAACTCAAATAAATGATTTGGAATATCTACTTTTGTTTCAGATCAGTGAAAATAGATGATAAAATTGCATGACATATTCGATTAGTCTTTATCTCCTTTGTTTGATTTTTTATTCCATTAAGTGATTTTACCCAAAAAAAAAAAAAAAAGATATTTCAATAATAAATATAAGGCTATTGCACAAGAAAAAAACATTTCATATAGGAATACATAAAGTTATTTTTTCAAAATGCCTAATAGATGCACCAATACTTGGCATATCTTACATAAACAAAACCCAACTTTGTTCTACTTCTAATTAAAATGATTTATTTATATATTAAATCTTTTGTTGTTTAATAAATATTTCATTTTTAGGCGAAAGCGTTTATTTCTGATGAACCATTAATATGAAGAACATGAATCAGATGGGAGAAGTCATGCCTCGTTAGGAATTTGTTTTAAAGAAAATATTCATCAGCAGCAACAATATGCGTCAACTAATTAGGTGCTAATAAAGGAGACATGTCAGCGGATCAATTGATGACAATAAATAAATAAAACTTGGCTTGAATTTCAACATATGAATTTTGAAAATTTTTTTATTGTTCAATACAAACCTTCAAATACGTCTACAAAACATGTATGTATAATTCATTCCTTAAATGTTGCCTTTTTAACATATATATATATATATATATATATATATATATATATTGGGATACTACGTAAGTATACATATGGTTATAAGAGCAACGCAGCAATCCTCTTTGAGAAAATTGTCAGTCTACTCTTATAAATTAACAAATTTGTAGCATTATTTCTAAGTAATATATTCGTAATTTTGGCTCTTTAAAAAAAAAGTAGACATAAAGCTTAATTTTTTGCATTTGCATTCATTCTAACCAATTCCTATCTATTTACATAACAAACATCTAAACTCTAAATTTTAAATTTATACAACTCAAATCTTTAATATCATATTGAAAATATCATCATTTTAATTTTAAAAAAATAAAAATATAAATTTTCATGCATAAATAAGACTGTATGGGTGTAAAAACTAAATTATAGGTGTTAAATAAATAAATAAATAGGAATTGCGTGTTGTTTAGGTAATATTCCTTTTTTTTTTGTTTGTTCCGTGTCTTACACTTAGTTTGGTCAATCAAACTAAGTAAGCCATATCTCCACTAATCCACGTCAGCAGTAAATAAAACAATAAAATATATGTAATTTTATTTGCAAAATTTTTCGAGATGTGAAGCATTGCTTAATATGAAAAAGCTATTATGTGCAAGTTATGTATTACAAATCAATATAAAATAGAACACTTCCTCTCAGTTATGAAAAGAAATTATTGGATGCTTATAGTATAGAATTATATGTATGGTTCCTTGAGAATCTAAAGGTTCTTGTATGTTTCAGCTAATTCAATAGAAAGCTATGTACTCATCGTCTTATTAGAATTTCCCTCTCTCACACACATAAAAGCCTTTTAAAGTGATTTATATACCTCTCTCTCTCTCTCTCTCTCACACACACATAAAAGCCTTTTAAAGTGATTTATATACATGCCACACAATTTTTATTCCTAATTTTTAATATTTATATTAAAACATATAAAGTTAAGATCACATAAAAATGATAATAACAAAATAAATTTGAGGCATTTACATACATACCACCCAATGCCTATATATTTACATATCAACAGCCTAAATTATGATTTTTTTTTTATATTTATGTCATCCAAATCTTTCATATCACATCAAAATTACCATCATGTTAAGTTTTAGAGTAAAATATAACTTTTCATCCATGTGTAAGGATATATATGGGCAAGAAATAAAATTTTTATCTTAAATTTGTAAATATATAAAAATTGAGTGGTATGTATGTAAATCTTCTTATATTGTTTGATTTAATTAAGTCACTAAAACCGTTATTTTTGTGTGTAAATATTCCTAAAATAAATTAGATCATTGGTATAAATGTAATTTGATTTGGACTTGAAAACAGAAGTACCTTGAATGCAAAGCTAGGGTAGAAAAACTCTTCCGCATCAAGCGACATATCCAGATTCCTCCTACCTCCAATAATCTCCAGTAGCAGCACTCCATAGCTATAAACATCAGCCTTCACTGTGATGGGCCGATTGCTCACCCACTCCGGCGCTAAGTATCCTCTCGTACCTCTGACCATGGTGATCACGTGAGAATGCTCTCTACTCATCAGCTTTGCCAGCCCGAAATCCGAAACTTTGGGGCAGAAATTCTCGTCCAAGAGTATGTTCTCAGGCTTGATGTCGCAGTGAATGATTCTGTTCTTGCACTGTTCGTGGAAGTAGGCTATTCCCTGAGCGATGGAGATTGAGATTTGAAAGCGGGTTTTCCATTCCAGGACTCTATTCGGATGGTTGGTTGAAGGAAATATCCATTTGTCTAATGAGCCGTTGCTCATGTACTCGTATACGAGGAGCCTGCTCAGCAGAATTGTAGGTGAAGGTGGAAGACGATGGGTGTTATGATCAGTAGAAGAAGCAAAGAGAAGACTCAATATGGGAGAGAAGATATGAAAATTCACTAAATGAGAACCTAGATCTTTTCAAGGAACATGTACATAGCAACCACTTAATTCCATTCCCATCAATACTTTTTAACTTCTTACATACATGTCACTTTACCTATACATGAAAATATGTATTTCATATTTTTTTATTCAAGTGATATAAAAATTTTGCGTGGTATAAATATAAAAAATAGTGTTTAGGTGTTGGATATATAAATACATATGAATTGGGTGGAATGCATGTAAATTGCCAGATTATTGTTCATCTTACCGGTGAGATCTCTCAGAGCAGAATCCACAAAGATTGACTAAGTTCATGTGATGCATGGCGCCTATGGTACTTACTTCCGTTACAAACTCTCTTTCACCATGAGGCAGCATCCTTTCAAGCTTCTTCACCGCTACCAGCCTCCCATCCCTAAGAGTTCCCTTGTACACACTCCCAAACCCCCCTGTAGATAGAGAAAACATGAAAATTAATTTTATTTTTTAATGAGTTTATGTAATTAAAAATTTACATGAGACTCCACAAATCACTCCAATCTAAAGTTCTGTTTAAGGGGCTTTTCGTCGGCAGCATTAGTAGGGTAGGTTGTCGCAATTCCAAACCTTTTTTAGTGTATTTGATGGTGAAATAAAAGAAATAGCAAGTAACGTTTTTAGAGATTTAAAATACCCAGAAATTTATGATTCCTCCCAATCGAAAATCACTCAATTCGAGGGATTTTTGAATCCGTGTTGTGGCTGCGCGTGATTGCTAATGGCCAACACCGTTCATAGCCACTGACACTGCCCACAACTGCCCGCCACCATTGGCCACTCTCGTCATAGCCGTCTCTCATCTCAGCCACCCGTCATCGTTATCACTGCCCGCTCGCTCCCATTCTCGTCAGCATAACAAAGCATTTGAAGCAATAACAAATGCAAAAAGAATATTTCAATGCATGCATCTATCTAATTTGCATCAAAACAGGTAATCCATGTAATATAAAATGTATAACTCCTCATTTCTAAATTACATCTATTTAAAAACATCTAAAAAAACAATCCCTTCATCACTTTCGTTTTATTTTGATGAGAAAATAATAATGGAACATGAAGCAATAAAGCTATGAGTTCTGATTTTCTTTGTCATGCAGTTTAGTGCAATTACCAGTCTTGTCTCACAGGTCTCTGAGAATAAATCATAATGCTCTCGGATCCTTCCAGTATTTTAACAAATGGTATAATATCAAAACTTTAGAAATTTTATCATATAATTTTTTTTTTCCAAATTATTCAATTTCAAGCCAATTCACATATGAAAAATTGCATTAAATAAAAGGGGCATTTACTTACAAACGACCCAATCCCTATGTTTTTACACATCTAACACCTAAACTTTATTTTTTACATTTATAGCGCCGAAATCTATCATATCACATCAGAAATACAACTAATTTGTCTTAAAAAATGTAAAATATAACTTTGGGAGATTTACATACCTAGCACATTAGGTATTTACACATCTCACACCAAAACTCTATGTTTGCATACATAGCACTTTTGTTTTTTAAACAGTACATAAAAGGGTGCCTTTCACTTCAAAAAAATGAAGAGGGTGTTACTTTTTATGTGATTAAAAATTTAAATGTTATGTGTGCAAATATGATAGTTTAGGTGTCAGATGTGTAATTACGTAATAATTGTGTGCTTTGTAAACAAATGCCCCTAAAGTCTTTCTGGCATAGGTAAGATTGCATGATGTTTAGGCGTAAGATATGTTAAATCATAGGGATTGAGTTGTATATATGTAAATATTCCAAAATAAAATAGATAAAAGAAAGATGAAGAAAAGAATCATAACCATTACCTGTTCCCAACAATCGCGAGAAATTATTAGTAGCCATCTGGAGATCATGGAAGGAGAAATACACAAGAGCTCCAGGCAGGCTTAGAGAACTGGAGATTAATCTCTCCTGCAGTTTCTTCCTCCTCCTGATGCTAAAACCCAGTAACATGACCAGCAGCAGTATGAGAGCAAAGAAACAAAACAACAACGGAATAATAATCTCATAATTATGGCTTGATGAACTTGTGGACCCTTCCTTTGATCTCCCACCTCCCTGTCCTGATTCACCTATTGTTTGATTTTCTCCAATCTTCATGTAAAGTGTGGAACTTGGATCCTGAAAACAGAGTCTGAATTTGTCTCAAAGAACAAAGATTTCTTGAAAATAAAACTTATCTATCGCTCTCATGAAGTTCAAATGGAAATAATGGAGCTAAATATTTCTCGAAGTGACATTGACGACGAACGATCCAATCATATATTTGAACGTAGCACATAATTCATAAGTATTTAAATATCCAACACCTAAATTTTCATATTTGTGCACAAAGCTTAAATATTTAATATCACGTCAAAATAGCATTATTATCATGACCTTTTAAAAGTGAAATGCACCTTTGAATGTATAGATTTAAAGCACCTAAATGCTATGTAAATATGAAAGTATAGGTGTGAGATGTTTTTTTTACTATTTAATTATTTAATTAGATGTGAGATGTGTAAATACATAAGAATTATGTGTTATGTGAATTATTTTTATATTTTATAAACGCCTATAAATTTCAATTTGTATATTATAAGGGTGTATGTTTGTGCATTGAAATTGAATTGATTCCTTTCTCAAATCAAACTAAAATAAAAAGCGGCATTTATATACATAGCATGCAATTGTTATGTATTTACATATTTCGCACCAAACTTTTATTTACATAAAAAATAATTAGATTAGGTGAAATACATATTTTCATTTATAGATTTAAAGTATCAAAATGTTATGAATATAAATATGAAATTTTAGGTGTGAAATATGTAAAAAAACATAAGAATTGTGAGCCATGTATGTAAATTTCCCTTGAAAAAAAAAATATAAGCTGAGCCCAAAAGAAATCGACATCTGATCAAACATTCTTATAATTATCCATAATCAACTCAAGATCAAATCATATGACTTTGAATGAACCCAGAACTAGGATCAAACTTGATCAAATTGTTCAGAGCCCTACCTGCAAACCCCCAAATAACAAACTACTGAGAGTCCAGCAGTAAGCCTCCTCATCCACAATCCCATAAACTGAAGCAACACAGTCACAGTCCAATAGACAACGATCCCCGCACTCAGAACTCGTCGACAAACCACTATAATTTGCTATCGTTGAAGATCCAGAGAAGTAGTAATTGGTCTGCGAAACCATCTCCATCTTCCTCTTCGCATTACAATCCCCTGAATGCGGCTGTAACTCCGGTAAATTCTTACAGCTCGCTCCAGAGTTATTACTTCCATTCAAAATACATATATTACTGCCACAAATTCCAGCAACCTGGCACGGATTTGACACCGCCGACCACAGACTCACCCATGTGTTGCTGCTGTTCCACTGATAAAGATGCAAATTTCCGTCCATTCCAATCGAGATTCGTCGGAGTGCCGATGAACTACTTGAATCGTTCTTGTGCACATATACCGCACCAGCTGCTGATTTTCCATACATGATGGCGAAATTACCGAAATTATCGAGCATGGCGACAACTTCTCCGGTGGCGTTGGAGATCTGAGGGCTGGACCAGTAGGAGTAATTCGTCTCGGATTCGGGTACTGGAATGTAATCTAATGCGAGGCTTAGTGATGTGTGCTGCTGAAGCATTTTGAGAGAGTAGTAGCCTAAAAGAGACTTCTTCGATGTAAGCTCAAGGGAAGCAGTGAGAGGCTGGTTTGGAAGGAGAGTGTCGGATGGATGCTTGAAGCTCTCCCATGCCGTTTGATTATCATTGATGCAGAGAAGAAAGTTGCCGGAATCGGACAGAATGGCGAATTCGATGCCTAGATTGCTTGTGTTTGAGCTCCAGATTAACTTGTTTCGGTCTAAAAGCTGCAGGTTTCCAGTTTGATCAAGCTTTACTATTGCTTCTCTCCCTACTAGAGTTTCTCTGCAATTCTTTTCATGTAAGTTTTCAGTCCAAAGAGGAAAATTACAAAGCTCATATTTGGCAATATGATGAAATGATAAAAATTTGAGAAAAAAAATAAGGCAAACTTATCATGATTGGAACAAAAAGGACTAATCTTTATTCTGATGTCATGAAAATCATAACTAGTAAATATAAAACATATGTAAGAATAATTTTTTAGTACCTGTTAGGAGACCATACTATGGTTTGATCACCTGGAAGACCAGCATACCATATTGCGAGAAGAAAATTATCATCCGAACTCAAGGAAGCAAAACCGAAAGCAAAGGCTTCATTATCAGATATCCATGACTGGTTTGAACTTACTGAAAGTCCAGAACCTAAGGGTATTTTTTCTGCTAAAGTTGCAGAGAAATGGAGAAGAGCTAGAATAAAGAAGACTTGGCTGAAGACGGAAGAAGCCATTTCTGCCAAGTAGGCATAAGGAAAAGCATGGAGGCTGATCTGTTATTTTGAGAATATAAGCTATGAAATAGATTGGTGAATGATTGGAGAGAGAGAGAGGTGGGAGAGAGTGAAGGAGAAGCTTACAAGTGTGCTTTAGTAGGTAAGCTACCATGGACAATAAGTCAAACATTTAGAAATCCTATTGTTGGTCGGCTGAGGATCAAGTTGGTAAGATGGTGCCAACTCAACATATGAGCAAACTAAGAAAAGTCAAGGTATTAGTTAATTTGTTGAAAGCGTGGTTAAAAATAAAAAAAACATAACAATGTTGAATAAATTTTTGGAAGATTTACATGCATACCCGTCAATTCCTATGCATTTACATATCTAACACCTAAACTTGAATTTTCTACATACATACCACCCTAGCAGTAATTCATTTTTTTCAAAGTTAAATTTGTAGTATTTTTTGTCTTATGAAAGATTATGTTGATATAAATGTAAAAAACTAAAATTTAGGTGTTTGATATCTAAATTCATAGGAATTGAGTGGTATGTATGTAATGCCTCATTTTTAAATAGACAATACATGATTGAATAGATGGCATTTGCCTGAAGAACTGTACATGGGTTTTAGGAGATATAAGAATAATCAAATAGGCGATATGACACATCATCCATAATTAAATAATGAAAATATGACACATCATCATAATTAAATAATGAAAGCTCACAAGGGAACAAGGGAACTTAAAATAGACCAAAAAAATTATAAAAATTATTTCATGAAAATTATGCAATATTTGAATAAATATTAAGCGGCCACTGTTATATATACGTCATGTTAGAATGCTATAAGAGAGATAAAAAGAAACTGAAGAAAGAGAGTGTGTGAAAAGAGATTCACTCAGTTCTTCTCATTTTCTATACCATATTTCTATTGTTACTTCTGGGGTAACTACTACTGAATATTTTTCCAATGAGCTAGATGTCACACACCCTGCATGCTAATAAAGTGACTCCTATGTGCTTTTGATTATAGTGGTAAAATTCTATATAAAAAAAAAGTAGACTGTAAAACTCCACAAAATAAATTCAAAAGAAAAATTATATTGACATTTTATTTCAGAGTGTTGATACTAGAATGGTTTACTTGAATAAATTTTAATAGAAAGACAAGTTGCATCATATAAAAATTAAGACATACCAACATAATTTGTTCGTCCAAAAAACTAATCGCTTTCCAACAATTTATTTGCTTGTATTCTCAGCAGCATAATTATGCCTAAAATATTGTTACCAACGAATTATCGCAAGATTGTATAAACTTTTGGCATCGATTATGCTAGAAATTTACTCAACATCAACAAATTTTATCCATTGAAATAATGCTGACAAATATGATTAAGTGATCATACAGATTCAAACCCCTCATATCGGCCTTGAAACCCTCCGTCCCACTCGCCTCTCAGTCTCTTTCAAGTTCTTTACTGCAGTCAAAGACTTCATCAATCATCACTTTTTCTTTGATCGTCTTGTCATTCAATTCATTGTCCCTTCAACTCTTTTACATAGTCATTTTTGAATTATTAACAAATTGAGAATACTTGAGGTTGGGTACAAATTGTATGGATTCAAATAAGTAATTTTCTCATAAATGGTGAAGTAATCTCGATCTGTAGAATGGGTAAACTATTCAAACAACCCACTTCACTTTAACCTACCTATTTAACATATGCCAGCTAAAAAACCCTAATATAATGCATTTACCACTACCATCCCAACCTTTCTACTGGCATCCCCTCGACCCCAATAAATCTAGTGTTGTCAAATAAAGCTGACTATTTGAGAACAACTGGTATTCGGCTCGTTAATTAGCTTATGTTCGACACACTTGTTAAGCCGAAACGAGTTGAACACTAACAAATTTTTTAAGCTCAAATATAAATTGGCCGATACGAACAAATGTTTATTCCATTGTGTTTGGCTCGAATTGGCCCGAAATATTTAAATAGGCACACACACACACACACACACACACACACACACACACACACACACACACACACACACACACACACACACACACACACACACACACACACACACACACACACACACACACACACACACACACACACACACACACACACACATATATATATATATAATTATTGAATCCAAAAATGTCTAGGAAACACGACCAAGCAATAGGGCATAGAAAAATAATAAAAGAAAAAGAAACAGTAAAGAACAGTAAAATGCGTAACATTTTTATTATGAGGAGCCCTTATTTAAAGGTACAGGGACAGGATCCTGTGGAATTACAAATCTTCCCTCTTATTATTGCTTTTACGGGATTCTTTAAGTAAATTTAAAACATTGAATATCATAAGATTGGTCCGATAACAAGTTTGTTGATCATCCATTCCAGGTCTCCTCATCAGTGCCTGGTGGATGATGGAGTCGCCGATCGCCTGGGTCATTAAGGAGTCAGTTGTCATGTCTTGAGGTACGTGAGTCTTTAGGATTGCTTGAAGGTGAACGTCTAGGCGGTCGCTCGAACCTTCCATCGGTCGTCTAACCTTTTACATGTTGAATGAATCTATAAATGATTGATCGTACACTCCATCAGTTGTCCACCTTTCACTTGTTTTCTCTTCTCTTGGCCATTGGATTGCGTTTAGATTCGTGCTGACATTTTTTTTGTATAAATATTTAATTCACCGATTCTCTTGTTTCTTGAAAGCAATGTTGCGAATAATAACAAGAGAATCTTTTATGACGCAAAAATAAAGCATGAATCAAATATATGGCAATATAAATACACAATAAATGACTTTTCTGGATTTTCATGCGTAGGCCACTATAAGTAGGCCATAGTGTAAGAGAGGCGTGATTTCTCTCCTTTCCTGCTTCTACTTCTGATCTCTTTTCTCTCCTTCTGTCCAAGTCTGCAACGATGTCCGGTGAGAGTGTCTCGTCCGTCAATAAAGATGTGCTTCTCAAGACCCTCAGAAGCTTGCGGGCTAAGGCCCGAAAATTAGGTGTGAACCGAAAGTCAGCCGATGAAGCTCTTGTGTGGGAAGTGAGCAAGAAAAGGGTGGTAAAGAAGTTGAAAGCTAGCAATCGCGAGGAACGGGTCCGAGCCAATTCTTTGGCAGGCTTGTTTACGGAACGGGGCCGAGAGCGGACCAAGGGTTTGTTCGGTTACCGTCCCTTCGGACATTCATTGAAGGTAGAAGATCCAGCCATAAGGAAGGCGCCCATCCAAACCATTGTGGAGCCCACAAACCCTCAGATTGTTATGGATAAGGTAACAGTCGGAGAAGAGTTCTCGCTCCCGCTGCCAAAGGATGGCCTCCCCCTCATGTGTGTTTCGCCAGGAAAATTCGGTAAGGAAGGTAATTCTATCACCACGTTCGAGTGGAATCACATTGTTGTTATGGGTTTTAAATTAAACATCATTAAGGACTTTATTCTTTCTTTGGTGCGGCTATCGAGATTTTGACGAATGATTCCTTTTGATCAGATCCAATTCCAGATCCCTCGAAGGATGCGACTGTTGGAGATCAGAGGACAGGCAGGGAGGAACAACCTCCCATGCGAGGGACAGGGGACTGACAATCAAGAGACTCCTGACACGGCGAGGGTTGAGGAATGAACGAAGATCCTCCGGTTGTCTTGTCATTTGCTAGCGCATTGTCTTATGGAGATGGAGGAGCTCTTTGCCTGAACAATGAGTCGCCCTCGAGGGAATGGTGATCACGGCATAGGCGAGATCATGGCGAGGGTTGATATGATGGAGAGAGAAGCTGCTTTGTGCGAGGCATTTTACGCTTTTCCGGGAGAGATGTTTGTTGCTCGAGTGAAAAGGACCCAAGGGTCCGACGCTTAGGCGTCAGTGCCACTTTATACCTTTAAGCTCCAAGTCTCCTTCCGATTTCCTCACTTCAATTTTTTGTAGTAGCTGCAAGATAAACACAAAAAAAATATTTCTTAAAATGCAATTTCATCCATTAAATTGTGTAGATAATTAAAAAATAGTAGCTAACTTATCAACACATCAGCATTCCCTCTAATCTCAGAGTTAGGTTTGTTTATTTTCTATGTCATAGTCCTTAGCACTAACTAGGGTATTAGACTAACCTGGTTTCTATATTTGGACTAGCCTATGGTAGGTGTATGATCCTCAATATTGATGTCAATATTGACTAACTTAGACTTTGTGTTGGATTTGACTAGGTTTGATTTTTAATTTTTATCTTAGCGTGTTTTAAACGATGAAGGTGTTGAGTATTGTGGAGCCCAGACCACATCCTGAATTGGCGATCTCGTGCATCTATGGAAATTATTTAGTTTTATAATTCTTTCGTTCCGGCCGAGTTCCTCGCCTGCACCTCTTTCCTTTTTCGGCTTCTCTCGCCCGGGATGTTTCCTTCTTCGGCTTCTCCGGCCCTCCTAGTTCCGTGAAAGGGTCCCGCTCCTCTCTCGTTTTTTGCAATATAAGGAACCTTGGAGATTCGCGAAGATCACCTACACAAACCTTTGCTTCTTCCATCTGGATCCTCTTTTTGTTCGGAATTGCAAAGAGCAAAACAAGTTGCTTCTCCCCTTTGCGTTGCTCCCTTGTTTGTTCTTCTTCGGTGTGACTCACGAGTAAAAAGAGAGAGGAGAGGAGAGAGGAAGAGAGAGAGGGAGAGATTTCTTGTATGTCGACAAAATTGACGGTATGTAATTCCTCAAAGTAATAAAATCCTCTGAAACCCCGCGGATATATGTAATTTACCGAACCACGTAAATTTGTGTGTTTCTCTATTTCACAATTTACTCGTTTCAATTTTTCACTTTATTGTAGTCGTCTTTAACAACAGAGGTTCAATATTTAATTCATATTTTTTTTGAATTCCTAGGATTGTCATTCATGGTGAAAAATTAAGATCTTCCTATGTTTTCTTTTATTTTATTTTTGTTTTTAAAGTTTGGATGTTTGTGAAGAGAACTGTCTTATGGGAGGTTCTTCTCCTTTTGTTTTACACATTTTTTTATTAATTTTAATTTTATTATTTTAAAACTACACATAAAACTAAACATGATATGACACATAACATGACATATGAAACATGCATTTAACCTGGCTTAGACTTTGGTGTGGGTTCTATTTTTTATTTTAAAAATAATTTTGATTTAATATATGTATAATTTAGATTTGAAAAAAAAAATTCTAATTTTTGATAAATGAGACCGAATAACTCTCATATATTCAATCTGTTAAGAAAACTCTCATTTAAGATCAGGGTTTCGTCTTCAAAAATTCAATGTTTTGTTTCCACGATTGATTATAGAAAATTCAACTGGGAAAGACTCAATGTGGAATAGTTGTTTCCGGAACACAAAGAAATGAAAAGTAAGAGATGCTGAAAATACCGAGGAAACTTCGCTCATATCCAAACTAATATATGGTTTAGCTTTCCATCTTTGAAAGAAAAATTATTTAATATTTCAATCCTGCAATATATTTATAATTTTAAGACTTACATTTACATGACATAAAATCATGCAAACAGTCAAAGAAGATAGGGGTATTTACGTTGTACCAAATAAATATCTCAGGATCCTAAAAAGAGTTATGGTTTATATCACACTGTATACGATCATGCGAAAGCCTAAAGATAGAGTAAAGATTTAAATCGGGCTAGACGAATGTTGACCTCACTTTCTCAGGATCCTAAAAAGAGTTATGGTTTATATCATACTGTATACGATCATACGAAAGCCTAAAGATAGAGTAAAAATTTAAATCGGGCTAGACGAATGTTGACCTCACTTTTGGTTGAGGTCTAGAAACTTCTTTATTAGCCTAGGTCTAGCCATAGGACTTTCCTATTGACTA
>NW_018165321.1:131251-131809 GCF_001263595.1 Phalaenopsis equestris | reverse complement strand
TCAGTAAGGGGGAGCTCAAGAAGACTTCCTATGGGGTTACATGGCCTTAAAATTGACCCTGAGTGTTGATTTGGAGCTAAGGTACACTATACCCTCACCATATCTTCACAATACCTTCACAATACCCTCACAATGCCTTGGCTAAGACCAATATATGAGGATCCAAAATGGGATTTCATTGGAATTCATGACTCATTCAGAATGGATATCTACCCAATTGCACTTGAAATGCCCAACTTGGCCTTTTGCCCCTAGGCACCTCCAAATTACATAACTGCCCTTCAGACCCAAATTTAGCCAAAATTCTCAAATTTTTGCCAAAATACCCAAAATTGATGAAAACTTATTCCAAACACTTTGAATATATCCACATTTGCCAAAACTGACAAAAATTTTCAAAAATGACCAAATTACCAAAATGCCCCTACATGGCCCAAAAATCCAAAAATTCCAAAAAAATTCCCAAAAAATCCCAATAAATCCAAAATATTCTCAATTTCATTTTGTCCCACTACACCATGATCTAATTTGGTCAATTTGACCACCTTTGACCAAAAC
>NW_018165321.1:129855-130232 GCF_001263595.1 Phalaenopsis equestris | reverse complement strand
ATCCTCTGCTTGACACCTAAGCAGTGGGGCTAACCCTCCATTGGCCAGCTAAGCCTTCCCTTAGCCAATTTCTATAAAATCCACCCCACGGCCATGAATAGTGGTATGGTAAAAAATTTTCACCAAAGCTTACCAAACTCCTCAGAGAGCTTCCCTAGGAGACCCTTAATACATTTCAATCCACTTCCCTCTCCCAACTCCAACATAGAAATCCAATTTTAGGTTTGAATTCCTGCCCGAAATCAGGACAAATTCCAATCCCAACCTACACAGCACTAAATCCCTAATAGACTGGCCCTACACCTTCACAACAGTGAAAGAAGCCAAACCCCCATCAATTCCCCCTCTGAAACAGTCTCTACCATACCTGGCAATCA
>NW_018165321.1:127703-128177 GCF_001263595.1 Phalaenopsis equestris | reverse complement strand
AAAAATAATTATATGAATTAAATTAAATTGTGAAAATTCAAATGTTTTCCTCTGATGTCTTAATGGACCTATCAGTAGGGTTACATAAAAATTTCGAAGTCATTTAAACTTTAATTTGACAAATTATAAAAGTTTGGACCCTTAGGGCAAAATTGTAATTTTGGATATTTTGGCCTTAATGAACATTTAGGCTTAATCAAAATGGGAAATAGGCAATTTCTGATATTAATTAACTTCTTTGATGATTTGCAATAAAAAATGGGCTTAATTGGTAGAAATTCACTTCTCTTTGCCAAATTATAAGATAATTCTCATAATTTTCAAAATTTTGGAAATTTCATTAGCATAAAAATGACTTTTGAATTTAAGGGTATAACTTTGGAAATCAATGATTTCACACCCTTGTTTGATAATCAAAAGGATGTTTAAATAATCTTGATAATGATCACTTAAAGTTTTAAATCTTTTCAAAAT
>NW_018165321.1:126309-127124 GCF_001263595.1 Phalaenopsis equestris | reverse complement strand
TACCCAAAACCAAAACTAAAATCAACCAAGATAAAATTCACCGCCACAACATTCAAAATATAAAACAACTCAGAACTTCATCACAAGCATCACAAAAAACACAACTTCAACTAAATTAAAACGTCTCTATTGGAAGATCAGGAACCCTCGGAGGAGGTAACCTACGGTTGCTAACGAGTTTTCCCACGGTCCAAATGAAATTATGGAACTCATTAAGTTGAGTTTAGTAACTTCATTTGGACTAAGTGATTCCAATAGAAAAGAGTGGTGTGCCGGGACGATGGAACCGTGGGATCTTGACCGGTGTCGCTTTAATCAACTTTAATATGCCCATAATAAAATTTAAAGAACTTTAACCATAGGGTCACCTGATTTGATATTATAACCAAATGACTTAAAAAATTTGAACTCTGCTACAACGAGGAGCTTGGAGCTTACATGGTGGGCAGCCCGACCATCTTCAACAGCAAGAGGATCTACACTATCACATCCTTCCTTAGCTTTAAAATAACAAAGCCATAGGAATTCGAAGTTGTTTGCTTAATGCAACATAAATCCTCAAACATATTTTTAGGCCTTTGTACAATCATATTGTATAATATAAGTCATAAACTCGCCTTAGGATTCCGAGGTTGTCATTCGTCATGACCTAAATCCTCACATCTTCAAGGTTATTTGTGTTGATTGCTTCACACAAATGTAAATCCTAATAAAAAAAATTACAGGATGAAATATCCAAGTGATTTCTCCTAGATTGAAGTTAAATAATAGGATAGCTTGGGAAGTCACCGAAATTCTCCTTCGGATCCGCTACA
>NW_018165321.1:112310-125970 GCF_001263595.1 Phalaenopsis equestris | reverse complement strand
CTCACCCTCAACTCTTGTGTTCATCCTTCGGGATAGATACAGGATTTGAGGTAAAGCGCCCTTTTATTTAAACTATGAAAATTATGGGGTCAGTTTGACTTCATCTTTTTCAAAACTAAAATTTTTTAAACGTCCTTCCGAAGCGGGTAACGGGATTTCAAATTCCGATGACCGACAGCTTCTTACGGGCAAACCCCACACCAAAAATAGTGCCGACAACGAACAACCTCGAAATCCTAAAGGTTTATGTTGATTTAGTCAATAGAATGAAAGAGAAAATCATACCTCGAGAGGTCTATCCTAAGTTCTTGTTGTTGCGTGGCTGTTGTGAAATGATTTTTAAATTAATGTTTATTATTGAAGTGATTAAAAGATAAAATTTTATTTTATGTTAAGCGACGTCGGTCAAGACCTCATAGTTCCATCGTCCTGACACCACTGTTTGTTTGGAATTTACTTAGTTTAAAGAAGCGTTAAACTTCTTTAAACAAGAGGACTCTTGTTAGCAAACATGAGTTACCTCATCCAAAAAATCCTCGTAAATTCAAACAATGAATTATTATTATTATGTTACTATTTTTTTAATAATCTATCTTATATAAATGGTTTGAGTTTATTTATTTAAGTTTCAAATACTTGTGATATTATTTAGTTGAATTTTTCTTTCTTTAATCAATAAATTTCCTTATGGGGATTTAAGAGTTATTAAAATTATTGTCAAAAAAATGTGTTGGTCACATATTATAGGATCTCAACCTAAATATATATCCTAAGTCCTCTATCCTATTGTTTCATTTGCAGTATCACATGAATATACAAAACATATACAATCAAGTTAAGTAAATAAGAAAGTAATAGAACATACCAGTCGCCTCTGATGCTATTTCAAATGGCTAGCAGCTATCTTATTAGCAGGCACAATTCCAAGGCCTTCTTTACTTGTTGTAGCTGTGGGAAAACCCCAAACCGCCTGGTCATAACTCCTCCAATTTGAATCATGGTGTTCAGATGGATTTGTCTCATCTTTGGTGAGTAATTCCCTTAAAATTCCTTGGACGCAATATATATTTAGCTCGGCAGCATCGTTATAGTCTTCCTCACAAATGTCATCCTCTGTCTGATCTGTGTGGGCAAATCACCCCTAAGCGTCCTAGGGGACCAGATTTTCCAGGTGAACATGGGGCACCAACAAAATTTTCTTCAGTTCTTTGTCCACCTGGTGGTTTGAAATCAACTTTATATCTTTTCAGACGCCTGGAATAATCATTATCATCTGTGTCCTGTTCGTGAAGCATTCGGGGTAGCTTTTGATTACCATCAGCGGTGCACACCTCCCTTACATCGAGCTCCATCACTGCAGATCTGCAATCAGCCATTATCTAGTCAAGTTCTCTCATCCTCCATGGAATCATTCAGGCCAATTGATTCATACTGGTCCTGGCTCTGCATCATTCCACTCAGTCTGGTCCACAGCACTATTGCAGCATCAGTATCTTCGTCCCTTTCCAAGGATAAAAATCCAAAGTTGCATGAATCCCCAGATCTGTTGTTTACCTAGTCATAAATTGAGAAAGAAAAGATCATATGATTGATGTTTAACCCTTCCATGGATCATTTTCATTCCAGACTTGCCTCATATGAGTTTTCTTCATCATTATCAGCTAGCGTATTCAACACAATAAAAAAAAAACCCAAATCTTCAGTATTGGATAGTGATACAAGCTTGTTAAATATCCCAAGTACTTGAATCAATTTTCCCTCATTGTTAAACTCTGCATTTTGAACTTTCTGAAGGTATGCCTGCAGCAGGTGAACCAGGGCAGGGGCATTTGCAAGCCTCTTTCAAGTTTCTGGCATTAGAAGAGTCTTGAAGAGCTCCATGTAATTATGTGAGAGGGGTGGCTTGCTGATCTCAACATGCTGGGCAAATAGCAAGAACTGAAATGAGGCAAGCAATGCAGTGCGTAGCAATATTACTACTAGGGCTGTCAAACCAGCTCGTTGTTCGTGAACAGATCGTGTTTGGCTCGTTAATAAGCTCGTGTTTGGCTCATTAAGAAGCTCGTGTTCAACTCGTTCGCTAAGTTAACAAGCCGAACATGAACAACATGAACAAAGATTTACTCATTCTTGTTTGGCTCATTTTGGCTCGAAATACTACTAATCAATTATATATATATATATATTTGATGAGGAGTATTTTTAAAAAATTTAATCAAATACAAAATTACAAAGATTTATAATCAATTAAAGTATTATTTAAGATAATAGAATTAAAATTATTAAATTAGATTTATAAAGTATTTATTAAGAAAATAGAATAAAAATTATTAAATTAAATTCTAATAATGTTTTAAATCTTGCTCAATTCTTAACATCTTATGCCTATGTTATTAGGATTGTCAAAACGAATCTTTGTTCATGAACGGAGCGTGTTCGGCTCGCTAAGCAAACGTGCGGAACACGAACACACTTTTTGAGTTAGAAATATATACGAGCCGAACACGAGCGAGCCAGTGCTTACTCGTGTTTGGCTTGTTTACACCCCTAATCACCACTAATATCATCAGCCCCAAGAACCCTCATGACGCACTTCATAATATAATGATTTTCCTTCGAATCAGGCAACTTTAATGTTTCAAAAAGATTTCTAATTAATGGTGTCAGTTGGGGATTAATATCCAAAGCACCATACCATGGCTGAAATGCCCCAATATTTATTGGAGATCTGTCCCCTACCAGCAAAAGCTTCTCTATACAATTTGCTGCATAGGAATGAACCACATTAGAATTAGCTCCAATAAAATTTATCACGTCTTGCAAGAGAGCAATTGCTGTGTGCTTGGGAATCTGTTCACAGAACACCGTAAAGAATTTCATAGCAGAAGCCTACAAAATTCCTCCTTCATTCACATTTCCCTGCGAAACTCAGGAACCACAACAGAAGTGAAGAAGCTTTCCACATCTACAAGCTGGGTCCCCACCACGATTCCACCTACCTTTGCTGCCTGTGAGCTCACCAAATAAATTACAGCATCTTTTTCCTTCCAGTTCTCTGACTGGTTTGCCGAATATATCACCAGCATGTTATGTATCTGAGCCGATACCAATGTCACTACTTGATCCTCACAGTTTGCAGCCAGGCCTTTCAAAAGCTCATAGGCAATTCGCCTCCTGGTATCCACATCACTTCCCTCAATATCTCTACGTATGTATTCAACATAATTCATCTCAAAGAGCCCCTCATCATCATCCCTAAGTCGTATGTTTGGGAATACAATATTATGGCAAAACTGCAGTAGGATTTCTGGGCTCCTAAATAAAGAATGGTGGACATTAGCGCTGACTAGTGAGAAATCGGATTGCCGTGATGGTAAGCTGATCACGAGAGGAAAAAGAAGCCCGTGACAGGAGGAGATTCCAGACAGCAGCAGCAAAATCCTTGAGGTAATCCTTAAACTCCTCCTCATTTTTCTCCATATAGAGTTGGAGATTCTCACACACTGCCGAGCGGAGGGCATCAACAGTGCCATTAGCCTCCACTGCTGCTGGGAAGGTGTTGGTGAGGTAGCTCAGGAACTCAGTCATCCACTCTCTCATGTGATCCTCAAAGTCAAAGAACTCAGGAAGCTTGGTGGAGTTGAGAGATCAGAAAATCTCCCAGCAGAGACGCTGGGACTCAAGGAGAAGGCGAATATTGGCTTTGAGGAAAACGTCGTACAATCGCACGCTGCGATCGACATGGAACTTCAGGAGGCGGAAGAGTTTGAATGCCTCCTGGGGATACCCGCGTGACCATAGGCGGCAATGAGATCAACAAACATTTTCTCATCACGGGGAACTAAGCGCTTTGGCATGTCGTCGAGAAGAAGGCATCGGGCGTGGTTGAGCATGGAGGAACAACTGAGAATGGAGATGATTGATGGCGCGCTGGCATAGAGAGGAGAACCTCCCGGCAATATTTCTTTCGCAACTCCTCCATTCTTAAACGAAACATCTCGCTCTGGTAGCGTAAAAGATCATCGATTTCGTTGCCCTGCCGATACAACAAAGCAAGAAGCTCAGGATTGACATCGGATCCACAGGGCACATAGGAGAATGAAACGCCACTGGTGGAAGCTGCGCCAACAATTCCTACCACAGCAGTATTGCGAAAGCATATCTGTTGATAGATCAGCGTTGCAGTGGCGATCAGAGGCTAATCCATCCTTGGCTTACGGGAGGAGCTTGAGACATTGCATGTTAGATCGCTCTGCGGATGATCGCTCAACACAGTGGCGTTGATGAAGGCCCCTACTCCCGCCTTCGTTTCATCTCCGACAGCATTAGAAGAACCTGTCAGTCTGATTATTATAGCTTTGGAACATCTGTGCACCTTCAAGAACACCCCCAGCCGTATCAACCCTGGATTGGAAATCAGCGGGCGTAGCGTTGGAGATATACTGAGCTTGAACTATCACTATATACTGAGCTTGAACTATCACTGCTAATGTTGATTGCTCCTTGTTGATTGTTCGGTTCGATCAACCGCCAAAATTGTTCGACCCTCGTTCCGAAGCTCGTGCGGTAGGAAGAAGGGTGAAAATATTCGGTGTGGGTAAAATGGCTCGGTTTTGTGAAGAAGTAAGTGGGGGAAGGGGGTAGCTTGCATTGGAAACCAAGATGTGAGCTTGGGCTAGTTTAAATTAACCCAAATGTATTGAAAGTTTGGTTGGCCAATCATCTTAGGAATGTTTTTGAGAAAGTTATTAGGTAAAGATCAAGTGCATGGGTGATTGGCACCAACTATTGGTGTCATGGAGGAAGCTTCTTGGAGAACCTTCAAGGGACTCTAAATGTGGTATTTGAAGCGTTCAAAGTGATTCAAATGATAATTGAAATGTCTAAGAAGATTCAACAAAATATGTGGTTCAAAGAAAAGTCCAAATTCATTCAAAGTTTGGTGAATTCAAAGGCATTTGAGTTTGGCTTGGATTTGAAGCAAATTTGAAATGGATTTGACAAGCTTATAGCAAAGCGGTTCATCGACAAATTTGAGTGAATTTAAGCATGGAGTATACCCAATAAGGAACCTGCAAATTATGATGTGTGAACTAGGAAGAAAGCACAAAGTGGATAGGTTTGTGCATGTGATGTTTTTATAGGATTTTCATTTTTTTTATCGTATTTATATTTTTATTATTTCATTTAAATGAACAAGTTTGCGTGCAATCTGCTTCCACTCGGAATCATATCAATATGGTTGTCTTTCCTAGGTAAAATCAAGTTCTGGACCTGCTTGTGTGGTCTATTTTGTCACCCGGTGCCGTTTGGAAAAATTCGTTAACAATCAAATCAATCTGAGCAAGTTTCGTGCATGATGCGATGAATGATATTTAATTTGATTAGCCAAAACATTTCCTCTAATCGTAAGAAAATTATGTAACATTGTTAAAGGTAAAAACGCCAATCAGAGCAATTTTCATGATTTGTTGAAGTATATTTTAATTTTTATAATTTTTTATTGGTTTTCAAAAATAAATAAGTAGAAAATACCTTTTTATTTTTAAAAACCCCATTTTTATTTTTCACCAATCTCTCAGAACTCAACAAACTTGAGTATGCAAATTTTTTTTTATTTCATTTTTTAGAATTAATTTGTCTAATAATTTGTAGAAATATTAGAAAATACATTTAAGTACTCAAAATATAATTTTAGATCTTTAAAAAATTTTTAAGAGCACTTCGACGTTGTTGTCTTTAATCAGAGAAAATTGGTAATATTTTAGAATATATTTGTACTTTTGTAATTTTTAAGTATTTTTATTTTTCCTGAGTGCCTCTAATATTAGTCAATTCATTAAACTTGATTTAATAACTTTCTGATTTATATTTTATTTTTTATAATTTTTTAAGTGAATATTTTTTAAAGGCATGGAAAAATACACTTAGCTACTCAAAATATGTTTTCTATCTTTGAAAGGTTCACGGGAGTTCTTCAAAGTTGTTTCCTTTAATTAGAGAGATTTTTGTTATATTTTGAATTATATTTGTATTTTCATGATTTTTTAGTCATTCTGAATAGGAAAATAGGTAGAAAACAAACTTTTAATTTAAAATTCCTTTTTATTTTCTTGAGTTCCTTTGACCTTAGTGAACTTATTAGACTTAATTTCATAATTTTTTCTGATTTTTATTTTATTTTTAATAGTTATTTAAATGGAAAAAGGTGATTATCATGAAAAGTTAGGGCTTTTAGAGTTACACGTGTTCTCTGCCTTTGGAAAAATCATAAAATAGTCCTAATCACATGATGGACAAATCTTAAAAATTTGAAGTTATGGTGATTAATATTAAAGTAATTAGGGGTCAAATAAGATTTAGGGTGTTTAAATAATTAAAAATCAGATATTGGATAAATATTTTCAATTATTGGTTCATTAGATGCTCCTCCATTTACGGAGCATAGGAGTATTGTTTTTTTTACTTTTCATATTTTTCTACACCAAGATTTGATTTTTTTTTAAAATTGTATTTAATTTTTTGTATTTAATTAAATAAAAAATACCCTATTTTTTCTACTTAACCATGTTTATGCCACGTAAACCTCGATGGCTTCGAAAAACCACGCGGCAGGCTCCCATTGGTTGTGCTTTACACAGCAGCCACATCACCCCTATGGTTCTGGTCTTGTGTCAATTTGTTCCAACATCTGAGCCGATCTGCGCCATTCATTTTGAATACACATGAATGGATGCAATTGGTTCATCATCTCAAATGAATCATAACCCGTGAACTGTCCACACTCTAAACCTAATATCTTTCTCGATACCTATTCAAATTTGATACGGTTTGTTCATATACCTTCATATATGTGAAGCGAATATATTTATAAGGATAGGTGGACATGGATTATTCATTCTCTTTACAAAAGGCCAAATTGAGGCAAAAAATGAGAGCTTTCGAGCTATATTTTTGTCCAAGAGGTGAGGCCTCAATTATATTGGTTGAGAAGCTTCGCCTTAACACCACGAACCTTGTCCAAGTGTTGATTTGCTTGGTAGTTGGTTTCAGGTATGAACTAGACCAAATGGTGAGTCGGGTTTGGTCTAGCACTAGGTTAAAGTGTGATGGAGAGGGAGCTTTCGATTGGGGAAGTGGATTTGAAGTGAGGTGAAGCTTTTGAAATAATCAATTTGGAGTATTGGTGGAGTTGGTGAGATGGTAAAAAATGTCCTAGTTTTTTTCTTCAAAATTAGGGTTTTGTGGGGGGGGGGGGACACTGGTTTGAAATGGGGGGGGAAGAGCTTCATATAGGTTTAGGAAGGGTTTGAAGCAATTTTGGTAGGGCTTCAGTAAGGTTTGTGCACTTCTTTTATTTGGGCGTGAAGGGGTGCCCTATTTATAAGCTTGGCCATGGAGCTCAATTGGGCTAGCCATTGGGTGGAAAGGGACGCTTATATGATGGTGAGGTGGAAGTAAAAATTCAATTAGAGTGCACGAAGTAGGATGGGTGGAATTTTGAATTTTTGTTCATGGGTGGCTCTGAAGTTAGGTTTTTTTTTTGCTGTCATGGTAGTCGGTCAGGCCATTGTTCAGATCAAAAAGTAAATGAAGATCGGAGTTCAAATTATCACAAATTATTGACATTTAAAACCGTATAAAATAAAATCAATTCTTCACAAAACAAAATCTCATTGTAGGGAGAAGGATAAAGAAGACTATTCATAATAATGAGAAGGATACAAGATAAGGATAAGATAAAACACGAATTTCATATATAAAACATGTTTGCAAAAAAAAAGTAATAAAAGAATACAACTTATCTCAGAGCAAATCCCTAGAAGTTCTCTCCAAGTCTTACTCTCTTTACAATCCCACTCAATTCTCTCTTAGAAGTGTAATGAAGAAGAAATCTCTCACCTTCTCTCTCCTCTTACAACCCTAGAAGAAAATCTCCTCTTCTCTCGTCTTGCCTCTCATGCCAACTTTCTCTCTCTTCCTTTCCCCTCTTTTCCTCTCTATAAAGTCTTCCCTTTATTTTGGCTGCCTCCTTTGAAAAAGAATTCAAAATTCCCCCCCAAAAGTCAACTCGTTTGAATTCAAAAGATGTGTTATTTGATCCAAGAGACATATCCCTTCATAAAAGAACCTTCCAAAGTGTCTAGAAAAATTAAATCATACCAATGGGTGTTTAGAACAAGTGTCTCCTTTGAAATTGGCGCAAAATTTGTCTCCAACCACCTTAATCCACCAAAAGTTCAAATGAAGTCGTCTCTGGAGCATCATACGCCAGTTCTCTGTCAAACGGCGCATCATGCCCCGATCTGGCGCATCATGCGCCAGAATCCCAAAATTCGTTGTTTTGGTTCCAAATTTATTCCTTTTTATCATTCTTACTATAAATGCCAAAAAAATGATATACCTACAATAAAACATGAAAATACATTTCTTTAAAATGCAATATCACCAGAAATAAGCATAAAATATGTGTTTGAAATAGTATATTATTTTGGCGTATCAAAATCCCCCAAACTTAAATTTTACTTGTCCTCGAACGACACTTTTATTACATAAAAGCATATGACTAGGATAGAGATTAACATATAACTTCTATACTTTAGTTTAATAAATAGAATGACTAAAATTAAGAAAAACCTTTAATGACTTAGATTCAAATTCTAGGTCTAGGAATATTTAGTAATCAAATTTAAGATTTCTAAATCTTTATTCATTCATAGAAGAATTGAAATTTGTCATATTAAGGATATTTAGAACATTCATATGAAAAAGAACTTCATGAAAACTTTACTATGAATGTTACTAATACTCCAATATAAGTTTAGAAAATGTAATAAAGCTCCTTCCTTAAGTTGATTCAAGTGATATCAATTTTTGATTAGGCATCTCCTCAAGCTTCTTCTCATCTATTTTTCTTTTCTTTCTTGTCTTTTCTTTTCCCTTTTTTTTAGGATCTTTTCAATCCTTTGATTTTTTCTTTTTCTTTTTCAAGAGGATTACTATATCTGGATAGCCTTTAATAATTTTGAACTTCACAATCTTATTCTTAAAGTTAAAAGTCTATACCTTCTTCCTTTATAAATTCATATTAGTTTATGATTTTTCATAAAATCTCATTTTTTTCTTCTTATATGAAACTCTAAAATTCTTAACACTTCAAAAATACAACTTCCTTTATTTTAAATAGAAAAGCATAGTTTTCTCCTATTATAACAAATAACTTTAACTTTAGAATTGATATTCATTATTAAAAACTTTTTACCTAAATTTACCACAATATTTATATACATAAGTATAGTCATTTAAAGTTAAATATTAATATCTCATACCATGCTAAATTAATTTTGAAAATATAGTTAATTGAGGACAAATAAAATTTAGTTTACTTCTTTTCAAAATAAATTTTTCTTTCCCCCAAACTTAAGTTTTTAAGTGATTTTAAAAATATTTTTTAGTATAAAATTAAGTAGGAGAAAGAAAACAGTAAATGCATGAAAATAAAAACTGACTTGTTGAGGATTTCATACTATGAAATTGGGCTCTGGTATACTGCAGGTACTAACTATAAAACTATATATTGACTTTAAAGCATTAAATAAAACATAATATATTTTAAAGAACTTGCTAAGAATTAAAAACAGAAATACAAAAACTGAAAAACTAAGCTGAAAATACTAAAAATATAAAAAAAGTGAAAGTCTACGGTTACTTTATTGATTTAGTTCACAACACAACATACAAATTTTTACTACAACAAGTTTTAAATAAAATTTCAACACAATACAATTACAAATAAAAAAAAACATCAAATCACACTAAACTAAACTGATAAAAATCAATCCTCATCTCTTTCCTCATCATTATCAGAATCTTCTTCTCCTCCTCCTTCTTCTTCTTCATCATGAACAGGAGCATAGGGATTGACGTTGGGGCAAGCAAGATAGTCCACATTAGGCTCACCCCTAAGATGTCTTACTATAGCATTTTCAAAATCAATATCACGTTGAACTCTCCTCTACTGATATTCATCATTATAAGCATTTCTTGCTCCTATCTCTCCCAACTAAGTTTGAATATTAATTATGTCCATTTGTTGAATCATCTGTTGGTCCATAATACCTTCAAGTGATGCAGATCGAGAAGTAGACGCCCCTGCAATAGATTTAGAGGGCTTACCTCTTCTTCCACCTCTATATTCAACAAATGATTCCACTTTCTGAATCATATGCCTCCATATTAGATTTTTTAGCTGTAATCTTTATTCATTTCTATGGGAATCTACTTCTGATTGTTCACATAAAGTGAAAATCAGAGCAGGGTATCCCAAACACCAACTATAGAACAACCAGCTATACTTCGAGCATGTTGAACTATCAGTGCACCAATATCTATTGATTTCATGTTCTGAATGCAATATTTTAGTACAACTCTGTCTTTTGTAACATCAACCAAATAATTTGTTGACAACAGTCTGACAAAAATGAAGTGGTGCCATACTTTTGACTGAATAATCAACATGACTGAATAGAAGTTAATTATCTTGTTATTTTTAATCTTCCACTCTCCTCTTCTTTAATCTTCCACTCTCCTCTTCCTTCCACTCCCCTCTTTAATTCAGTAAAAAATGCAATCACTTCATCCAGTGATGAATCAGTCATAACGAATGTAGTGTATTCATAAAAAATATGCCTCTCAACCCATAAAATGTATTGATCCGATCAACAGTAAATTCAACATGTTTACCTCTAACCAAGATGTGATCTTCAGTAGTGAACCTCCGGTTTGCATAAAACTCTTGAACCATCAGGACAATTTCTACGACAGTGATGTAGCAGAATCTTTCCTAGTTTCTGGCGAGAATCAGTCCCTTGATCTCGCCACTCGGGTTTGCAAACGACCATTCTTAGAGCGTTATTCTTGGCTGCATTTGAGTATTGTAACTAAGTTGGGCTTTGAAACTAACAAATCTTTGTGCATCAAAATCTTCGGACGACCTTCCTCTCTTAACTCGGGAGCCACTTAAAAATTCTATGAAAATCCAAATAATTCCAAATAAATTGTTAAATAAAAAATCTAACACCTCAAGCAAGATTATTTGGTAAGAAACTTTTCACCATGAGTTTTCGTCAAACTTTTTCATCAAAAATCCCAAATTTCAGATTTCTCAAATCCATTGTGAAAATAAAAAATTTCTAAGTTAAAGTGAAGCTCTTACTAAGAGAAGATGAAATCTATGGTTTTTAGCTTCTGAATTCTTCTCTTTCGCCCACAATGTGATGCCCTAGACCAAGGTCTTGAGGTCAGAGACCGCTTAAGCAGCAAAAATGAAGTTTCTCTGTGAGATTTTATGGTTTTCTAGGCAATTTGTCATGTTTGGGCCTTTAGCGCATCACACGGCGTATCTTGCGCCAAGGCTTTGTAAATTGGCGCATCATGCGCAAATCTGGTGCATCATGCTCCAAATCTTAAATTCACCAGATTTTGATTTTTATGGAAATCTGCTCCATACCTCTTTACGTTAACTTCTATTTGACTCAAATAAACCTTTTTAAGTATAATTAAACATCACACTAACACCAAACTTTCACAAACAACACAAAACTCACATTTATTTATAAAATATGTGTTTTTACAAATTAACATTTTTCAAGCCAATAACATCAAATTCAGTGTTTTAAAGCAAACCAACATCCTAACACTGAAATCTAAACATCAAAATACAAAACATAAACATAGACAGTGCAACAACAGAAAAGAAATCCAATCCAACACAACAAAAAAAACTAAAACAAACAGTACTAAAAAAAATTTTGTGCCTTGTCCTCCTGGATATCTCCCATAGATTGGTAGTGCACATACAAGTTGTAGAAGGGTTGATATGGAAATTCATCAGTTAAATTTTCCTCATCAATCTAAGCACATTTCTTGAACATACATACCAAACCATCTTCAATACGCCCAGTATGTTCAAAATGTTCCTATAGTCTCCAATCCAGATGATCCAGCATTTCAGTAATATTCTCAATCACTTGCATGAGATTCTGTATCTCTTTTTCAATCTTCTTCAAAAGTGCCCTCAGTTGTAGTAGGGCTGAACAGGTGATGAATTCTGAGATTCTTGATCCATCAACACATTCATATCATTTTCATCTCCCATTCTAATACAGTTGCTATAGACTTCAGGATCTATTGGCTTTCAAGGAAGAAGTACTTTTTCCGAACTTTCATAAGGTACTTGCGATTGACTGCACAGTAGGAAAATAGTGGAAGGAAGTCCAAGTCCAGTTGTCGATCGATTTACAATCAAACTCAAAACCGATTTCACAATAATAGTTCCAACATCAATTAGTTTTTTAGTTTGAAAACAGTAGTTTAGAATGACACTCTCCTTAGTTACCTTAATGATTTTCATGGTGGACAATAATTTTGATGCAATAAAGAAGTGCTAGGCTTTTGAAACTGGATTTAAAAATGAGGATTTACTGGATTTAAAAATGATGAGGGAAAACTTACATTTCCATCATCTCAAGTCTCCTGATTCGCATTTTCATCCATAAGGTAGCGGTAGGTTAAAATTCACATAAAGTTCATTCATACTATCTCTCGTAGGGTTAAAATTCACATAATAGCAGATAGGCACATTCTCAATCATAAACATCTCATTTATTCTCGAAGGAGTGAACTGCACAAACCTGCCTCACACGTAGATCATTCCTTGGTTGATCCCATCAAGATTTGCATAAAATTCTTTTACTACAAGAACAACGACAGCGGCAGTAGTGTAGCAAAGCACTTCTCAGTGCCTCTGCGCAATAGTCTCTTCCACTCGAGTATTCGACGTGTTGAATCCTCGATTCACAAATCCCCCTCCTTTGATAAGCCTCTTCTTCACTAGAACTCGGTCATGTAACTTCTGCGCATCAAAAATAACAAACTTTCTTCTATTAAAAATTCCAATTTTAGCGTAATTTTTAGAGTGAGAAGCCATAGGATTTAAAAGTGGTGACACTTCCTTCATTTCCCCCCACCCAAGAATATGTTTTGGAGTCGGTTTGAGTTATATGGAGAAGAAACAACCAAAAGCTGCCAAAAACCACATTTTTACATGTTTTAGTCATTTTAGGTACCACGTCGTATCATGCGCCAGCTCTCTGAAATTCGGTGCATCATGCGACAATCTGGCGCATCATGCGTTAGTTCAAAAATCTTCACTGTTTCGATTTCGATCCAATAAATTTTCAATTTCTCCTTAAAATTAGGTAAATAAAGATGTTTCTAAATATTTTTCTCAAATACACGGACTATATAAAGACCTACACATAAATATAAGTAAAATTTTTCAAGCAAAATAAACTCAAAAGCAAACTAAACAACAAAAAATATGGGTTGCCTCCCACAAAGCGCTTGGTTTAATATCGTCATCCTGACATTCCCAGTCTTATTCTGGGTGACCCAACATTAGAATCTCTTTATGTGCTGGTGTTGACCATCAAAATATGATTTCAATTTGTGCCCATTCACTTTAAATATTCTTCCAGTCTTGATATTAACTGCTCTGTAGGGATAGAATTTTATAACTCTGAATGACCCTTTTCACTTAGACTTCAATTTTTCAGGAAATAATTTCAATCTTGTATTGTATAATAAAACTTCCAAGTCA
>NW_018165321.1:108037-112286 GCF_001263595.1 Phalaenopsis equestris | reverse complement strand
ATCATGCCATTTTTCATCTTTTCCTTATAAATCCTCGCATTATCGTAAGATTCATTTCTAACTTCTTCAAGCTCATTCATATGCAATAATCTATTCTCACCTGTGTCTTTCAAATTGAAATTGATTTCTTTTATCTATTAATAAGCTTTATGCTCCAATTTAACTAGCAAGTGACAAGTCTTCCCAAAAATTAATCTATATGGGGACATTCTTATATGTGTCTTATAAGTTGCCATGTATGCCCATAATGTAGTATCTAATCTAGTAGACCAATCCATTTTATTAGGATTAACATTTTTTCCAAAATTTTCTTAATTTCACGATTAAATAATTCTGCTAAACCACTGGTCTAGGGATGATAAACAATTGCAATTTTATGCATTATATTGTATTTTGCCACCAATTTTACAACTATTGCATTCCTAAAATGAGACCCTCCGTTGGTAATGATTACTCTTGGCATTCCATATCTTATAAAAATATTTTTAATTAAAAATTTTGAAACACTCCGAGCATCAAATCGTGGTAAATTGATTGATTCAATCCATTTTGAAACATAATCCACTACAATCAATATATAAATATTTCCAAATGAAGGTATAAATTGTCCCATAAAATCTAATCCCCATGCATCAAAAATTTCAATTTCCAAATTAAAATTTAGAAACATTTCATTTCTTTTTGAAATATTACCTACTCTTTAACATCGATCACATGTTTTGATATATATATATTAACATTTCTAAATAGAGTAGGCTAATAAAATCTTGATTGTAAAATTTTATGAATAGTTCTATTATTTCCAAAACGACCTCTAAATTCAGAATCATGATATTTTTGAATAATTTCCTGAATTTTCTTGTAAGGAACATATCGTCTCATTACTAAATATTTACATTTTTTACACAAATAAGGATCATCCCAAAAATATGATTTTGCATCATAAATGAATTTCTTTTTCTACTATTTCGTCAGTTCAAATGGTAAAATACCACTAACAATATAATTTACAATATAAGCGTACCAATGTATTTCTCATCCTTTTACAACATAAAGTTATTCATCAGGAAAAGTATCTTTAATCTCTCTCTCCAAATCAAGTATTTCTTCATGTTCTAACCTCGATAGATGATAAACGTATTTATTCATGCTCTAGCCTAGATAGATGATCAGTAATTTGATTATTAATGCTCTAGCCTAGATAGATGATCGGTAATTTGATTATTAGTCCATTTCCTATCGACTATTAAAAAATCAAACTCTTGCATAAGTAGTACCCATCTAATTAATCTTTGTTTAAAATCCTTCTTTTGTATGAAATATTTAATAGACGAATGGTCAGTATGCACAACACATTTAGCTCCAATCAGACATGACCTAAACCTATCAAAAGCAAACACAATGACTAATAACTCTCTTTCAGTGGTTGTGTAATTAATCTGAGCATCATTAAGAGTCTTACTAGCATAATATATAACTTTAAAAATCTTATCATATCTCTACCCGAAAACTGTTCCAATTATATTATCACTAGCATCGCACATTAATTCAAAAGGTTTCTCCAAATCAGGTGAAATAATTATAGGAGCAGTGATCATTTTTTCCTTTAAAGTTTTAAAGGCTTTAAGATAATCTTTATTAAAGTCAAACTTTGTATCTTTTTTTCCAAAAGTTGGCATAAGGGTTTAGTAAATTTTGAAAGTCTTTAATATATCTTCTGTAAAATCCAACATGTCCTAGAAAACTCCTAACTCCTCTTACTGTAGTAGGTGGAGGTAGGTTTGATATAACCTGTATTTTTGCAGGATTTACTTCCATGTCATTTTCTGAAACTTTATGTCCAAGTAAAATTCCTCCTGCAACCATAAATTCACATTTCTCCCAGTTTAATGCTAGATTATTCTTTTCACAACATTTCAGAACTTTCTCTAAATGATTTAAACATATTTCAAATGAAGTTCAAATTACAGAAAAATTGTCCATAAAGACTCCAATCCCCTTTTCAATCAAATCACTGAAATTTAACATCATACATCTTTGAAATATTGCACAGTGCATTACATAATCCAAAAGACATTAGCATAAAAGCAAACGTTCCATAATGACTAGTAAACGTTATTTTCTCTTGATCCTTTAAAGCAATAAGTATTTAATGACAACCTGTATATCCATCTAAAAAACAAAAATATTTATGCCCAGCCAATCTATCCAACATTTGGTCCAAAAAGGTAAAGGAAAATGATCATTCCTGGTGGCAAGATTTAATTTTCTATAATCTATGCAGATTCTCTAACCAGTGACTTATCTTGTTGATATTAATTTCTTATGCTCATTTGTCACTATAATCACACCTCCTTTCTTTGGAACACAGTGAATTGGACTTACCCAAGCACTGTCTGAAATATGATATATTATTCCAGCATCTAACCATTTTAAAATTTCTTTCTTCACAACTTCTAATTTTCTTTCATCATAGAATTTAATCTCCTTTGAGGATCAGCTCTTGGTTTATGTTGATCTTCAAATAAAATTCTCTGCATACAAATTGAAAGACTGGTTTCTTTAATATCAGTTAATGTCCATCCAAAGGCTTTCTTATATCTTTTCAAAGTTTCCAACAACTGTTGTTCTTGTGTATCAATTAATTCTGAGAATCCTATAAACAGGTAATGTAGATAAATATCCTAATAATGCATACTTCAAATGTGTAGGAAGTGTTTTCAGTTCTAATTCAGAAGGTTTCTCAATAGATGAAATCAAATTCTTTTTATTTTTTATAGGATCTAACATTTCAATTTTTTCTTGAACATAATCCAAATCCTCTTCACTCACTTCCATAAATTCATCATGAATTTTATCCTCATCTTAATATTTCATATATTCCTTTTCAAATTTGATTTTAAAAGTCTTCTTAAAATATTCATGACTTTTCCATAAAATCATTTGCCAATAGCACAAGGAATTGTAAAACTTCCAGGATCCTTAAGTTTTTCAGGAAGCTTTTTTTGAATTATAGCGCTACACTCTTCACTGAGTGCAACGGTCTCGTTATCTACAAACTTCCTTTTCTTATTAAGTACATCCTTCATGAACTTCACATAGCTTGACATTTGTTCTAAAGCTTCAGCAAATGGTATGTTTATCATTAATTTCCTCAAAATTTTCAAAAATTTTGAAAATTTATTGTCTCTGTGATTATGCTTCAATCTTTGAGGAAATGGAGGTGGTGGTCTTTCTACAGTGATTTTCATCATTTTAATAGGACTTTTTGCTTCAAAAATAAAATCTTCCCCAGGATTTTCATTTTCCACCTCATCTTTTTCAACTTCAACTTTTTATTGAACTTATTTTCTAATTTTGTTCCACTTCTCAGTTAAATAACTTTAATTTGCTCTTTATTTTGATCTTTAGGATTTACTTCAACATTACTAGGCAATGTTCCTAAAGGTCTATTGCTAAGTACAGTAGCAATACATCCCAATTGATTTTCCATGTTTCTGATTGTAGCTCCTTGACTTTGGAATTGACTTCCCATTTGCAATATCAATTCTTCCATTGATAGCTTTTTCTCCTTACTCAGCAAATTATTAAATCCTGAGGAGTAATAAGGTTTATAAGCTTGATTCCCTTGATTGTTGGAGTTTCCTAATGGGTTAGCAGTATTTTTTCCCCATTGCAGATTTGTAACATTTGAATTATTATTACTCCAACTAAATTTTGGATGATTCTTCTATCTAGGATTATAATAATCGTCATAAGGGTTATTAGAACGATTGTTTATTGCATTTAAAGTCTAATAAGAATATTGAGATTCTATCATTTGTCCTAATGAGTTTTCCTCAAGCACAGGTGTTGTCTGAGAATAATTCATTCCGTATTGATCTATCTTCTTTGATATAGCAACTTTTTGGGCAGCTAACATAGATATTGCATGAGAATCATGAATACTAGCTACTCTTTTTGGATTTAGAGGGCCATTAAAAATTATTAGTAGCCATCTTTTTAATTAATGAATATGCTTCATCAAATGGTTTTGACATTAACGATCCACCAGTAGCAACGTCAATTATCAATTTAAGAGATCCAATCAACCCATTATAAAAAGTTTGAATTATTAACCAATCTGGAAATACATGGTGTAGCGACTTTCTAAGGAGATCTTTAAATCTTTCCCAGGCTTCATGAATTGATTCCCTTTCAAACTGACAAAAAGATGTGATATCATTTCTAAGCTTAGCAGTTTTTGAAG
>NW_018165321.1:35699-107898 GCF_001263595.1 Phalaenopsis equestris | reverse complement strand
CATCATATTTAAATGTAGCACACAATTCTAGAAAACTAGCAAGGTGTAAATTACGATCTTCAGTTGTTGTTCCTCCAAACTGATTATTTTGTACCATTTGGATAATAGCAGGTTTAAGCTTAAATGAATTGGTAGCTACAACAGGATTTTGTATACTTAAATGAATTTCACCTATTGTAGGATTAGCATAATCTCTTAAAGGTCTCTAATGATGTTCATTTTCATTTTCAACATTGTTTAAATTGCAAGCCATTTTGCTAAAATAATCTTTCTCTTTTTGTTATTTTCAACTTTTTCTAACTATTGTCTCTAATTCAGAATCGTAAGGTACTAAATTTTCAGATCTTACACTACGCATAAACAAACAAAGCAAGTTATTAAAAACAAACAAACACGCTTAAATAAGAAAATTTTCAAGACTAAACTACAAACACACTTTATTTATTTATTTACATATTTTTAAAATAAAATAAAATAATTACTAATACTACTTTCCGTTACTTCCCCAGCAACGACACCAAAAACATGATGGGCGGGGTAGTTTTAGTGTGTAAATTTTGTAAATATTTTTCAATATTCCAAAACTACACACGACAGATATATAATAAATATGTAATCAAATCCCAACAAAAAATACCTTTTATGAAAATATTTTATCTTTTAAAACTCTTTTTAAACTGCCAAATCCCCGTTAAAACCAACCTAAGTATATGTATCGCTCAAGTCATAAAAGGCTCTAATGGAGTTCTAGATATCAATCCCACAAAGAAGTTGGAAAATCTTTGAAGTAAGTTCTTAAAATTGTTTTATAATTTAAAAATACAAAAATAAAATTAAAGTGCAAAGTTTCAATAATAACTACTAAGTTAAATGCTATGTAAAATGCAGTTGAAAAACAAAGTTAACTAACTAATAACTAACTTTCAAAAGTAAAATTATAAAAATTAAATAAAGTTTTTATTTTGACGGAAAGTTCAAATTTAAGAAGCATACTTCCCCTTTACAATGAGTATATAGATCGTGAAAAAATTAAAATCATTTAAAAATTTATATATAAATTATTTTGTGCCAAATAAAAGCAATTCTATTCTTTACCCTCTTTTGAGTGCTATTTTTAACTGTTATAAAAAACATTGACTAATTCAGAGTTTGGTCCCTAATTCTGTGGTTAGGCTAGGAGGATACCGGCTGCCACTCCAAAGGTCCCACTACTCCTTCACCTGAGGGCTAATAATCTCACATCAATTTCCAATCAACTAGACCAAATAAAAGATTTTAATCTGTCACCTTAAAATCTCATTTTCTACATCCAATAAAGTATTAATCAACTAGACCAAATAAAGGATTTTAATCTGTCACCTTAAAATCTCATTTTCTACATCCAATAAAGTATATTTCCCTATTTATTTGCACCTAATCCCATGGATGACATACTCTCCCATGAAATAAAATGTGATTCTCACTATGTTGTAGAAATCATATCCCTTTTCAAAACATATGTCTCTCAATAAGTTTTAACATTTCAATTGGCCGAAAGACACAACTTATCTCACAATCCTTCCAAAGTAAATCCCTTGAAGTTCTCTCCAAGCTTTTCTCTCTTTACAATCCCACTCAATTCTTTCGTAGAAGTGTAATGAAGAAGAAATCTCTCACCTTCCCTCTCCTCTTACAACCCTAGAAAAAAATCTCCTCTTCTCTCCTCTTGCCTCTCACACCAACTTTCTCTCTCTCTTTCTTTCCCCTCTTTTCCTCATTATGAAATCTAACCTTTATTTTGAGCTGCTACCTTTCAAAAAGAATCAAAATTCTCCTCCAAAAGTTCCCTTCAAAAGTCAACTCTTTTGAATTCAAAAGATGTGTCATTTGATCCAAGAGAAATTTCCCTTCATAAAAGAACCTTCCAAAGTGTCTAGATGCATTGAATTACTCCAATAGGTGTGTATAGCAAGTGTTCTATTGAAAATTTGTGCAAAATTCATCTCGAACCGCCTTAATTTGCTAAAAGTCATCTCTGAGGCATAATGCATTGATCTAGCACATTATGTGCCACTTTTTTGTCAAACGGCACATCATGCGCCGATCTGGTGCATCGTGCGCTAAAATCCCAAAATTCACTATTTGGTTCAAAATTTTGTCATTTTTGTCATTTTTTCTCCAAATGACTAAAAATTATATGTCTGTAATAAAAACATTAAAATATCATTCTTTAAAGTGCAATATCACCAAAAATAAGTATAAAATATGTGCTTAAAATAATATATTATTTGGTGTATCACTTTGTTATACAATTTAAGCTCTAACTCATCTTAGGCTCTGAGGTTGTCTTTTTTTATGCCATAAATCCTTCTATCTTCTAGGCTATTTTTTTGACTGTGCCATGCATACATAATTCTTAATAAAATTGGCAGGATGTAACATTTAAATAATTTTTCCTCTTGAATCTGAAGCTAAAACATAGGATAGCTAGGGAATTCACTGAGGTTCTCCTTAGGATCTGTGACAACCCCTAGTTCCTCTTCCTTTTGGATTCCATAATAATGTTCTAAATTTGACTCATTCCCTTTTTATACTTCTTTGGTCTGATCTTTTAAAACTACCCCTTGAAATTCTTGAAGGAAATATTCCCCGATCTAAATTAAGAGTTTTCTTAGGTGACTTCAGTTATCTAAGTTGTAATTAACTATAGGAGCTTGCAGCTTGCCCTTATAAGAAAGCCCTTATAAGAAACTTTAAGAACCTAGCTTAATATAAACTCTATTTATTTGTAATATTAAAAAGGGGAACTTGTCGGTTAACATAAAAATGATTTTTTTCATACTTAAATGGATGTCATAAATTTTTTGGTTTATTTAATCGAGCCTCACCAGTAAGTAGTGTATTTATCCTTCGAGATAAGTATATTGATTGTGGTGTTGTGCTTGATCATTTAAACTATTATATATATGAGATCAGTTCGATCTCGTATTTTCAAAACTTAAAATATTACCGTTTCAAAATTATATATATATATATATATATATATATATACAGAAGGAAAAGTTGACAGCTGAAGAGAGAGGGGCTCTGCTAGGGTTTTTGGCAGGATAAAGTGCCGTTGGGGTGGTTTCAGTGGAAGGTGCTGCAACTCTCTTCTTAAGGGAGCGTGTTTTTGTCTCCTTCTTAAGGGAGCTTGTTTTTGTCTCTTATTGCCTTGGGAGTTAGCTTCTCAGACTCTTTTTTCTAAGACTCTGGTGGTTTTTACTGTTCAATTGGTGTCTTCTAGTTTTTGGCCTGCTTCCTCTGCTCTTTTGTTTTCTGGTTTTGACCAGCTTCTTCTGGCTCTGGTGGTGGAGTACATTCCCCGCTTTGGTGCTCGGTTCTATTAGTTTGGACTTTGCTGTGTGGTTTGGTCTGAGTAGACCACATAGACTTTTTGAATCTTCCCTTGTAGTTTGTTGGTACTGTAGTTTTAAGATTGAGTTTCCTGGGGTTTATGGCTACCCCTATAGATATTGAAACTGATGTTCAGTGGGCTAAGGCCACTTATGCAGGGGTGGTTGGCAAATCAACTGCCTCCCTCAGTGATCCTGAACATTTAGTCTTCCCACAGAAATTTCATGACACAGTTGTTGGGAAGGGTAACAACCCTTGCATTCATCCTTTAGGTACTAAGGATGGAGAACAACCTGTTTATTTCTCTCCTCAAGAAATTCATAACCTAAATGATCAAGTAAAATTTACCTTAGTGGGAAAATTTCTTCTTGGCCACCCCAAAATAATTTCTTCTTGGCCACCGCAAAATGGACTTAGTAAGAAATTACTTTGCTTCTTTAAAATTCAATAGAGATTGGTAGATTGGAATACTAGTTGGAAGACATCTACTCATACAGCTATCAGGGGAGGAAGACTATGCTAGACTATTTGCAAAACAAGCTCTTCAAAAAGGAGGCACCACCATGAAAATTCTGAAGTGGGATCCTAATTTTGACCCTAGTAAGGAACCTCCCATAGTTCCCCTATGGTTTAAATTACCTGGCCTGCCAATTCAGTATTTTAATCTCAATGCTTTATTTAATATTGCAAGTCCAATAGGGAGACCAATGAAGGTGGATGCTCCTACATACAACAAAGCTAGACCTGCCCTAGCTAGAATTCTCATTGAAAGAGATGCTACTCTCCCTGAAGTCGACAGGCTATGGATTGGTAATGACAAAGAGGGATTCTGGTAGAAAGTGGTGTTAGAACAGAAACCATACTATTGTCATCACTGCAGGATTTTTGGACACACGAAGGATAGATGTTTCAGGCTTCACCCTCCCCCAAAGAAGACTGTGGCATCTCAGGAAAGGAATACTCAGCCTACTCCCCCAGAGATTACAGTTGTTGGGGAACCCTCTCCAACTGGGAATTTGGGAGACTTGTTGGATACACCCAGAAGCTCTACAGCTCCTTTTGGTTCCACATATCCCACTAATATTTCCCCCAGTCAAATCAGGGAGGAGGAGAACCCAATAAAAATTATAACACCTCTATCTGTTCCATTTGATGAGGTGGTGCAATCCAAGGAGATTAACGAAAAAGCTACGCTTGTTATAGAAGCTCCTCAGAAGAAAGACATAGCTGAGATGAAACACCTAATGGAAGAGGAATGGAAAACATAGAAATCTAAGAAGAAGAAAAAAATTCAATCTGAAGTTTAGAAATTAAGGGATGGTAATAATGGGTACACAGAAGCTACAAAGATGGGTGGACCTCCTCCCTCTAGAGGAAGGACTAGTTCAAGATCTCAGCCCTCTCCCCATTACAATCCCTCCCATGATTAATATGCTGTGTTGGAATATAAGGGGCATTGCCCATCCTCAGTCTCTAAGAAGACTGATTTATCTTAACGAAAAATACAAGCTGTGCTGCTTTCCTATACTTGAACCTATGGTTTAGCAAAACCCACAGAGAATTATTAACAAATTTCTTGGTTTTTCTCACTATGCCAACAATAATAATAAAATTTGGTTCTTTCGTAGGAAAGAAATACGGTGGAGCATTTTTATGGATTATCCTCAGTTCATACACCTATCACTGCTTATACAAATGCCATCTGGAGTTTGTTACATTTATTTATGCTGGAAGTCTCTTAAAGCCGATAGACAGGAGCTTTGGGAGGGCTTACATCTCCTTAGCACTAATATGGCTTCTCCATAGATTGTTGGTGGAGATTTCAATTGTATCACTTATGCAGCTGAGAAATCTGGAGGGAAACCTCCTAACTTGTCCAAAATGACTTATTTTAATGATAAAATTCAGCATGCTAGTTTGTTTGACTTGGGATACCAGCGTCCTAAATTCACTTGGAAGAGGGGTCTCCTGTGGGAAAGACTGGACAAGATGTTAGTAAATGACCACTAGCAAAAACACTACCTCTTTACTTTTGTTACCCACCTAACCCTCACTGGTTCAGACCATAAACCACTCCTTATATCCATTACTTCACCTAGTACTACCACACTCCACCCACCTTTTAGATATTTAAACATGTGGTCTACCCATCCCCTTTTCATTAAAAGTGTTGCTTCTAACTGGATGGGAATTGATCATACTGAGCCTTTAATTAAGCTTAGCCTTCATCATCTGAAAACTAGCAAAGCTTTGAGGAACTGGGGCTGGGAGACTTTTGGAAATGTTTTTTCCAATGCCATATCTGCTGAGAAGGAAGTTGAGAGGCTTGAGGCTGCTGTTCAGAATAATGCTGCCACTGAAACTGAGTTGCTCACTACCCAAACTAATCTGAATAAAGTTATTGACATCCAAGACATGCTACTCAAACTGAAAGCTTCTATCAACATTTTTACTGAAGGGGACAGAAACACTAAGTTCTACCATTAGTTACAACATTAGTCACAAAAGGAAGTGCAATACCATTCACTCCATATACTCTACTGAGGGCAGATGGCTTAATGACAATGAACTTATAGCTAAGGATGTAGTTATGTACTATAGCTCCCTCCTGAACTCTTCTGCTGATCTCATTTCTGATTATGAAGACTACTTTACTGAAGAATCAAGTTACACCAGTCAGCTAAATCTCACTGAACTCCCTTCAGATGAGGAAATTTGGGAAGCATTGAACACAATTGACAGCTCTAAAGCAGCTGGCCTTGATGGCTTCACCGCTGACTTCTATAAAAAAGCCCGGCACATTATCAAGAAGGAGGTGGTTGAGGCAATCAGAAGCTTCTTTAGTGGAGCCAATCTCTCTAGCTATTTTGTTAACACATCTATTGTGCTTACTCCTGTGCTTACTCCTAAAGTTACTCCTAAAGAAGATCTACAGAAGACTTGGGAACATTTCAAT
Source organism: Phalaenopsis equestris (assembly GCF_001263595.1). Taxonomy (NCBI): domain Eukaryota; kingdom Viridiplantae; phylum Streptophyta; class Magnoliopsida; order Asparagales; family Orchidaceae; genus Phalaenopsis; species Phalaenopsis equestris. The sequence continues at coordinate 101,567 of NW_018165321.1, read as the reverse complement.
CCTATCAGCCTTACATCTTTCATAAGCAAACTCATAAACAAGAAACAAGATCATAGTCAGAAGAATACTTCAGCCCCATCTTCACAGGATTATCTGTCCAAACCAAACTGCTTTCATTAAAGGAAGATCCATTAATGATAATGTGTTGTTGGCACAAGAACTCATTTTGGACTTAAATAGAATCAGTAGAGGGGGTAACCTTATCTATAAATTAGATATTAAAAATACTTATGACACCATTGACTGGAATTTCATCTTGGGGATTCTTGCAGCTAGAGGGTTTCAACTCTTGCAGCTAGAGGTTTTCACTCATCCAAAGGACAACTCATCCAAAGGAGGCTTATAAACAACAATCACTCCATCCTTATCAAAGGCCAACCATGGTGTTCTTTCACTGCTACCAGAGGGCTCAAACAAGGTGACCCACTTTCGCCCACTATCATTATAATTGCAATGGATTACTTTTCTAGAATGCTTGACAGCAACATCGTCAACCAACAGTACTCTAGATTTCATCACAAATCCAATATAGCAATTTCCCACCTCATGATGCTGATGATATCATGATATTCTCCAATGTCCAAAATATTGCAGTTAAGAAAGTTTATAAATGTATACAACAATTTTAGAAATACTCTAGGATGAAGTTCTGCCCTACCAAATGCCAACTTATATTCAACAAGAGGGCTTCTTCCAACTGCAAGCATTGGGTATCCAACTACACTAGCTTCTCTATTGCTAGGGACCATGTGAAATATTTAGGGGTCCAACTCACTTAGGGGAGATCTAAAATGACCCAATTTGATGAGATATTTCAGAAAATACAGAAAACTTTATCAAGCTGGTCTCATTCTTTCCTGTCAAATGGGGGTAGAGTTACTCTCCTTAGAAGTATTTTAACTACCTTCCCCTCTGATATTCTTCAAACCAACTACCTTAAGAAAAGCATCCAAATTCAGTTGGAGAGAGTATTCAACAGATTCTTATGGGCAGGTCAAAGATAGCAGCTATACTGGGCTTCATTGCAGAAGGTAGTTAAACTAATAGCAACAGTTGGGCTGGGATTCAAGGGTCTACAACAAGTCACACAGATTAATTTCTGTAAGATGTGGATTCATTTCAAAACACAAACTTCCCTGTGGGCCAAGTTCATGTATGGCAAGCATTGCAAAGGACAACATCCTTCCCTTATTACCAAGAAGCTAGGGGACTCCAGAATCTGGACTAATATGCTTAAAATCAGAGATCTTGCTGAAGACATGTACACATGGGATTTGGGAAATGACAAAGTGAATTTTTGGCTGGATCACTGGTGTCCTAAGGACTGGCTAGGGCCCCCCCTTCAGATTTTAATCCCCAACTCTCAGTCTGTGATCTTTGGGATGGGGACTCCTGGGATGTTTATAAGCTTCAATCTATTCTATAGGAGCCTCACCTATCTCAAGTCACTAATACTGTTTTTGATCAAGGCAAAAAGGAAAAGATTATATGGCATAGCTATGCTAATCAAAGCTTGACAAAAGTTATCTATGCTAAACTAAGTGGTTGGGATAAGGTCAATTGGGGTGAAGCCATTTGGAAAAAAATATTTATCTCCCTCCATATCCTCCTTTTGTTGGAGATTCTTCAACAACCTTTTGCCAACAGATGATATACTTAAACTTAAGTGATTAAGAGGGCCCTCTAGATGCCATCTCTGTCTGAAATCTAAAGAGAATATTAACCACCTATTTTTCAATTGTGAGTTTGCTCAAGATGTATGGAAAGCACTCAGTAAGATTAAAGGTGAGAAATTGGATAAGGACTTGTCTAGCCTCAAAGATGGCTTGCATAGCAAGAAAAGTAAACAAGAGGAGTCTATTCCCTTTATTGTGGCCTGGTTCTTGTGGATGGGTAGGAATAGCAACAAACATGAAAACATGATGATTCAACACAAGAAGGTAACTAAGAACTGTCTTTCTTATTTAAACAAGCTGATCCAGCTCAAAAACTTCCCTAACATCAGCCTGCCTCAGACCAGTGCTCTCAATAATCACAAAAAAATTGAGACAGTTACTTGGCAACCTCCTGATTTCCAAACCATAAAAATTAACACTGTTGGAAGCTTCTCTAAATGGGGTGCAGGGGTTGGGGGGGTTTCAGAAATTCCTCCAGCAATTATATGTTATTATTTCATGCTCCCACAGTGGCCAATGATGCTCTTGAAGCTGAGCTCATTGTTGTTTACTGGGCCCTCACCTTTGCATAGAAAGCTACATGGTAGAACTTATGGATTTAGGTTGACACTTTACAGCTGATCACCTAACTTACCACAGAGCTGCTATCCTCTTGGCACCATATGCAATGGAAGTAGAAAATTGACAAACTTCACAAAAAGTTCACAGTTCAAATGACTTTCATTTATAGAGAAGGAAACCAAATTTGCAAATTGGCTCGTCAGAAAAGTAATTTATGCTAACTCCATTTCAGTTGATACAAGGCCTCCCACCCCTCTTGCCCTCCTACTTCATGGTAATAAGCTGGAGACTCCTCACCTCAGATTCAAGACTAGTCAACTCAATGAGCTTTAGTTTCCTGGTGCTTATCGCATTTTCTCTTTATTTAGTTGTATTACACTTTTGTAGGCTTTTTTGAGGATTAGTCTCCCTCCTTTTGTAAGGGGACCCCTCCTCTGGAACTTTTGTACTACTTTTAATGTTCAACATGTAGGGAGCCGAATAATGCTCCTTCCTACAATAAAATAAATCAAAGCGGGAAACGAGATTCCCATTCCAACAATCGATAAGCTCTAGTTTGGCGACGACACTTTTTCCTTAGTTATTTCACTCAAGTGATTATTTGGAAGCAATTTTGCAGAGATAAAGTAATATCATGCTTTAGATTAAACATTTAACATGGAAGTTGAGAGGAAGTTGAGAAATTGACTTTGTTTGAGAAATTGACTTTGTGATTATTCTTAATCTTCCATTCTCCCCTTCCATTAATGAGATAGGCAATTACTTCAACAAGTGATCAATTAGAAATCACAAATGCAGTGTACTCACAATGAAGTTCATTGCAGCCCATAAAGTGCATCGATTCTCTATCGAGTAAATTCAACATGTTTACCTCTAACATAAATGTGCTCGTCCATTGTCACCAGAAGATTAGTATAAAATTATGGAATGATAGAAATAATGGCTACTATGGTGAAGTAGCAAAGGTCTCCCACTTCTGAGAAATTATCAACCTTTCAATCACTTCTCCCGAGTTTGAAAATGCACGTTCCTGAATCAATTTTTTGGTTCCCATCATAGTATTATAAATGTACCGAGTCTTCAAATTTACGAATTGCCTCGCATCAAAATTTCTCGAAGGCTTTCCTCTCTTCACTCTTGGAGCCATAGGAATTTTTAAATAAATTCACATAAAATCCATATAAATTCACAATATCATAAATCAAACTCCAAAAGTAGGAATATTTGGTGAGAAACTTTTCACCATGAGTTCTCTCTAAACTTCTTCAGTAAAACTCAAATTTTCAAATTTTCATAATGTAGGAAAAATCAAATGTAAAATAAAAAATTTCTAAGTTAAAGCGAAGCTCTTACCAAGGGAAGATAAAATCCAAGAGCTTTTTTTCCCTTCAAATCTCCTCAAATCTACCAAATTGCAAGCCTTAGGTCGAGTTTCAGTCTTAATTTAGAGGTAGGAGACAACCCAAGCAATAAAAATGGTGTTTTACAGTGGTTTTTGCAGTTTTAAGTAAATCTGGATGTACTCGGGAAAATGACACCTCATGAGCTAAATTTGGCGCCTCTAGCACCAACACAAAAAAATTTCAGATTTCGATTTTCCTTGGAAATCTGCTGCATTCCACACCACGTCAACCTCTAAATGACTTAATTAAACACATATTCATAATTTAACAAATTTTTAACACATATTTTCACAAACAACACAAAACTCATATTTATAAATAAAATCCAAACAATTACAAACCAACATTTTTCAAGCAAAAACATCTAATTCAATATTGAAATCAAACCATAGAAACTAACGTTGAAGACTAAATGTTAAATACTAAACATATGACACATATAAATTTCAACAATAAAAAGTAAATGAAATCTAGCATAAACACATAACACACATAAGCACTAATAATTATGAATTTCGTACTAAAACGAGTTCAAAAATCTTCTTCACTTTCATCGTCTTGAATGTTTCCCATGGATTGGTAGTGAATGTTTAAGTTATTAAAACGTTGGTAAGGAAATTTTTCCATTGAATCTTTTTCAATCCAAGCATTTTTCTTAAACATTTGTACCATACCTTCTTCAATACGCGTGGTATGTTCAAATTATCCTTTCATCCTCCAATCTAAATGATCAAATATAGCAGAAATATTTCCAATTGAAATCATAATATTTTTTGCCTCTGTTTCCAACTACTTGATCCTTTTCAAAATATCATGCAAACTAAAAGGAAAGCAAGGCTGAATAGGTGATGAATTTTGAGATGATTGATCCATAAGAATATGCAGTTGCAACAAACCCTTGGATCCATAAGCTTTCAAGGGAGAAGCACTTTTCCCAACTTTCATAAGACACTTATGTCTGGCTGCATAGAAGGAATATGGTAGATCGGTGTTCTGGCCATAAGTTGATTCATTGATAATAAAACCCAAAATAGATTTTACAATTAAGGCACACACATCAATACTTCCCGTTTGAATACAATAATTCAAAATAGCACTTAACTTCGTCACTTTACTGATTTTCAAGGTAAGAAGTAGTTTTGATGCAATATAGAAATGCCACACGTTCAATGTAGAATTCAATAATTATGAAGAAAAAATTACATTTTTTTATCTCTTATCTGCCAATTTGCATCTTCATTAGTAAGAAATCAATAAAGTTCATTCATATTATCTCTCGTAGGGACAAAATTTGCATAGTGATAAATAGGGACACCTTCAATCATAAAAAAATCATTTATTCTTGAAGAAGTGAATGGTGCCCACCTATTGAACATAGGAGAATCCTTGGTTAATTCCAGAAAGATAACCATAAAACTCTATCACCACAAGAACTACTATCCTAACCGAGCTATAACAAAGCACTTCCCAGCATCTTTGTGCAATAATCTTCTCCACTCAAGCATTTGGTGTGTTGAATCCTTGATTCATAAATCATTGCTCCTAGATTAATCTCTTCTTCACAAGAACTCTATCATATAACTTTTGTGCATCTAAATTCAAGAACTTCCTTTTGTTGAAAATTGCATAACTAGCAGTTTCTTTAAAGTGGGAAGCTAAATGATTTGAAAAATGGTGAATTTCCATTTGTTTTCCACTCTTAAATAACTTCAAATTTTAGTTTTTGGGAGTTAATAAAAAGAAAACCCGCCAAAAATTGCCCAAAACTGTCTTTAGAATCGTCCAAATTTGTTTCGATAACCGTGTCACTTCTGGCGCCAGCTCTCTGAAAAATAGCAACTCTGTCGCCAGTTCAGGTTTCTGCACCATTTAAATTTAAATCTAAAGAACTCTCAAATCTTCCATAAAATTTGGTAAATAAACATGTTCCTAAGTATTTTCTCCATATGTAAGTCTCTCAAGTACACATAATTCATAAAGAATATATATATATATATATATAACTAAGGAGAATATACAATACTAAGGAGTATTTACAAAGAAGTACCCAGTAGTAAATTCATTAGAATTAAAGAAGTGGTTACAAGTATGGCAACTAATATATATATATATACAACACATATATATATATATATATTATAGGAAGGAGCATTATTCCACTCCCTACATGTTGAACATTAAAAGTAGTACAAAAAGTTCCAAAGGAGGGGTCCACTTACAAAAGGAGGGAGACCCATCCTCAAAAAAGCCTACAAGAGTGTAATACAACTAAATAAAGAGAAAATGGGAGAAGCCCCAGGAAACTAATGCTCTTTTAGTTGACTAGGCTTGAATCTGAGGTGAGGAGTCTCCAGCTTATCACCATGAAGTAGGAGGGCAAGAGGGGTGGGAGGCCTTGTATCAACTGAAATGGAGTTAGCATAAATTCCTTAGCTGGCAAGCCAATTAGCAGGTTAGTTTCCTTCTCTGTAAATGAAATACATTTAAACTGTGAACTTTTGTAAACTTTGCCAATTTTCTGTTTCCATTGCATATGGTGCGAAGAGGATAGCTGCTCTGTGGTAAGTAAGGTGATCAGCTGTAAAGAGTCTACCTCAATCCACAATTTCTACCATGTTGCTTTCTGTGCAAAGGTAAGGGCCCAGTAAACAACAATGAGCTCAGCTTCAAGAGCATCATTGGCCACTGTAGGAGCATGAAAGAATAACATACAATTGCTGGAGGAATTTCTGAAAACCCCCCACCCCTGCACCCCATTTATAGAAACTACCATCAGTGTTAATTTTCATGGTTTGAAAATCTGGAGGTTGCCAAGTGACAGTCTCTATTGAGTTGTGACTATTGATAACACTGGTCTAAGGCAGGCTGATGTTAGGGAAGTTCTTGAGCTGGATCTGCTTGTTTAAATAAGAAACACAGTTTCTAGTCACCCATTTGTGTTGAATAATCATGTCTTCATGTTTGTTGTTGTTCCTACAAATCCACAAGAACTAGACAACAACAAAAGGAATAGACTCCCCTTGGTTATATTTCCAGCTATGTCATCCATCTTTGAGACTAGACCAGTCCTTATCCAAGTTCTCACCTTTAATCTTAGTAAGGAGTTATTTCCATACCTCTTGAGCAAACTTACAATTAAAAAACATGTGGTTATTATTTTCTTCAGATTTCAGACAGAGATAGCATCTAGAGGGCCCTCTTAATCCCTTAAGTTTAAGAATATCATTAGTTGGCAAAAGGTTGTTGAAGAATCTCTAACAAAAGAAGGATATAGAGGGGGATAGATATTTGTTCAAAATGGCTTCACCCCAATTGACCTTATCCCATCCACATAGTTTAGCATAGATAGCTTTTGTCAAGCTTTTGTCAAGCTTTGATGTCAAGCTTTGGTTAGCATAGCTATGCCATATAATCCTGTCTTTTCTGCCTTTATCAAAAACAGTCTTAGTGACTTGAGATAGGTGAGGCACATGTAGAATGGATTAGAGCTTAGAAACATCCCAGGAGTCACCATCCCAAAGATCACAAACTGAGAGTTGAGGGTTAAAATCTGAAGGGGGGCCCAAGCCAGTCCTTAGGGCACCAGTGGTCAAGCCAAAAGCTCACTTTGCCATTCCCAAAGTCCCATGTGTACATGTGTTCAATAAAATCTCTAATTTTAAGCATATTAGTCCAGATTCTAGAGTCCCCCAGCTTCTTGGTAATAAGGGAAGGATGTTGGCCCTTGTAATACTTGGCATTCATGAACTTGGCCCACAGGGAAGTTTGTGTTCTGAAGTGAATCCACATCTTATAGAAATTAATCTGTGTGACTTATTGGAGACGATTGAATCCTAGCTCACCTGCTGCTATTGGTTTAGCTAACTTCTGCCATGAAGCCCAGTGTAGCTGCTGTCTTTGACCTGCCCATAAGAATCGGTTGAATACTCTCTCCAACTGAATTTGGATGCTTTTCTTAAGGTAGTTGGTTTGAAGAATATAGGAGGGTAAGGTAGTTAAGATGCTTCTAAGGAGAGTAACTCTACCCCCATTTGACAGGAAAGAATGAGACCAGCTGGTTAAAGTTTTCTGTATTTTCTGAAATACCTCATCAAATTGGGTCATTTTGATCTCCCCCATGTGAGTTGGACCCCTAAATATTTCACAGGGTCCCTAGAAATAGAGAAGCCAGTGTAGTTGGAGACCCAATGCTTGCAATTGGAAGAAGCCCTCTTGTTGAATATAAGTTGGCATTTGGTAGGGCAGAACTCCATCCCAGAGTATTTCTGAAATTGTTGTATACATTTATAAACTTTCTTAACTGCAATCTTTTGGACATTGGAGAATATCATGATATCATCAACATACATGAGGTGGGAAATTACTATATTGGATTTTATGATGAAATCTAGAGTACAGTTGGTTGAGGTTGTTCCTGTCAAGCATTCTAGAGAAGTAGTCCATAGCAATTATAAAGATAGTGGGGGAGAGTGGGTCACCTTATTTGAGCCCTCTTGTAGCAGTGAAAGAACCCCAGGGTTGGCCATTGATAAGGATGGAGTGATTTTTGTTTATATGCCACCTTTGGATGAGTTTTCTGAATTCTGGTTGAAAACCTCTAGCTGCAAGAATCCCCAAGATGAAATTCCAGTCAATGGTGTCATAAGCCTTTTTAATATCTATTTTGTAAATGAGGTTACCCCCTCTACTAATTTTATCTAAGTCCAGAATTAGTTCTTGGGCCAACAACACATTATCATTAATGGATCTTCCTTTAATGAAAGCAATTTGGTTTGTACAGATAATCCTGTCAAGATGGGGTTGAAGTCTTCTGACTATGACCTTGCTTATGAGTTTGCTTATGGCAGATGTATGGCTAATAGGCCTGTAATGTTCCCAAGTCTTATGCAAATCTCCTTTAGGGGTTAGCACAATAGATGTGTTACCAAAATAGCTAGGGAGATTGACTCCACTAAAGAAGCTCTTGATTGCCTCTACCACCTCCTTCTTGATAATGTGCCAGGCTTTTTTATAGAAGTCAGCAGGGTCAGCTGCTTTAGAGCTGTCAATTGTGTTCAAGGCTTCCCAAATTTCCTCATCTGAAGGGCGTTCAGTGTGATTTAGCTGACTAGTGTAACTTGATTCTTCAGTAAAGTAGTCTTCATAATTAGTAATGAGATCAACAGAAGAGTTCAGGAAGGAGCTGTAGTACTTAACAACATCCTTAGCTATAAGTTCATTGAGATTAAGCCATCTGCCCTCAGTAGAATATATGGAGTGTATGGTATTGCACTTCCTCTTGTAACTTATGTAAGTATGGTTGAACTTAATGTTTCTGTCCCCTTCAGTAAAAATGTTGATAGAAGCTTTCTGTTTGAGTATCATATCTTAGATGTGAATAGATTTATTCAGATTAGTCTGGGCAGTAAGCAACTCAGTTTCAGTGGCAGTATTATTCTGAACAGCAGCCTCAAGCGTCTCAGCTTCCTTCTCAGCAGATAAGGCATTGGAAAATACATTTCCAAAAGTTTCCCAACCCCACTTCCTCAAAGCTTTGTTGGTTTTCTAATTAGGAAGGCTAAGCTTAATTAAAGGATCAGTATGATCAATTCCCATCCAGTTAGAAGCAACACAGTTAAAGAAAAGGGGGTGTGTAGACCACATGTTTAGATATCTGAAAGGTGGGTGAAGTGTGGTAGTACTAGGTGAAGTTATGGATATAAGGAGTGGTCTATGATCTGAACTAGTGAGGGTTAGGTGGGTAACAAAAGTAAGGAGGTAGTGTTTTGCTAGTGGTCATTTATAAACATCCTGTCAAGTCTTTCCCACAGGAGACCCCTCTTCCAAGTGAATTTACGACCCTGGTATCCCAAGTCAAACAAACCAGCCTACTGAATTTGATCATTAAAATAAGTCATTTTGGACAGGTTGGGAGGTCTCCCTCCAGATTTCTTAGCTGCATTAGTGATACAATTGAAATCTCCACCTACTATACATGGAGAATCCATATTAGTGCTGATGAGATCTAAGCCCTCCCAAAGCTCCTGTTTGTCAGCTTTTAGACTTCCAGCATAAATAAATGCAGCATACTCCAGGTGGCCTTGTACAAGCAGTGATAGGTGTATGAACTGAGGATGATCCATTATAATGCTCCACTGTATTTCTTTCCTAAAAAAGAACCAAATTTTATTATTTTTGTTGATTATTTTTGTTGGCATAGTTATTATTTCTGTTGGCATAGTGAGAAAAACCAAGGAATTTGTTAATAATTCTCTATGAGATTTGCTGAAGAATAGGTTCAAGTATAACAAAACCACCACAACTTAGATTTTTTGTTAAGATAAATCAGTCTTCTTAGAGACTGAGGATGGGCAATGCCCCTTATATTCCAACACATCATATTAATCATGGGAGGGATTGTAATGAGGAGATGGCTGAGATCTTGATCTGGTCCTTCCTCTAAAAGGAGGAGGTCCTCCCATCTTCAGAGCTCCTGTGTACCCATTATTTCCATCCCTTAATTTCTTAACTTCTGACAGAACCTTTTTCTTCTTCTTATATTTCTGTGTTTTCCATTCCTCTTCCATTAGGTATTTCATCTCAGTTATGTCTTTCTTCTGAGGAGCATCTATAACAAGAGTAGCTTTCTGGTTGATCTCCTTGGATTGCACTACCTCATCTAATGGAATAGATAGAAGTGTTATAATATTTATTTGGTTCTCCTCCTCCCTGATTTGTCTGGGGGAAATATTAGTGGGATCTGTGGAGCCAAAAGGAGCTGGGTGTATCCAACATGTCTTCCAAATTCCCAGTTGGAGAGGGTTCCACACCAACTGTAATTTCTGGGGGAGTAGGCTGAGTATTCCTTTCCTGAGTTGCCACAGTCTTCTTTAGGGAAGGGTGAAGCCTGGAATATTTATCCTTGGTGTGTCCAAACATCCTGCAGTGATGACAGTAGTATGGTTTCTATTCTAACACCACTTCTGCCAGAATCCCTCTTTGTCATTACCAATCCAAAGCCTATTGATTTCAGAGAGAGTTACATCTCTTTCAATGAGAATTCTAGCTAGGGCAGGTCTAGCTTTTTTGTATGTAGGGGAATCTACCTTCATAGGTCTCCCTATTGCACTTGCAATATTAAATAAAGCATTGAGATTAAAATACTGAATTGGGAGGCCAGGTAATTTAAACCATAGCGGAACTATTGGAGGTTCCTTCCTATGGTCAAAATGAGGATCCCACTTCAGAATTTTCATGGTGGTGGCTCCAATTTGAACAGTTTTTTTTTTTGCAAATAGTCTAACATAGTCTTCCTCCCCCGAGAGTTGTATGAGTAGATGTCTTCCATCTAGTATTCCAATCTGCCAATCTCCATTGAATTTTAAAGAAGCAAAGTAATTCCTAACCAAGTCCATTTTAGGGTGGCCAAGAAAAAATTTTCCCACTAAGTTAAATTTTACTTGATCATTTAGGTTATGAATTTATTGAGGTGAGAAATAAACCATTGGTTCTCCTTCCTTAGTACCTAAAGAATGAATGCAAGGGCTGTTATCCTTCCCAACAACCGTGTCATGGAATTTTTGTGGGAAGACTAATAGTTCAGGATCACTAAGGGAGGCAATTGATTTGCCCACTAAACACCAGTTTCAATATCTATAGGGGTAGCCATAAACCTCAAAAAACACAATCTTAACACCACAGTACCAGCAAACCACAAGGAAAGATTCAAAAGGTCTTTATGTTGTGTACCCAGACCAAACCACACAACAAAGTCCAAACCAGCAGAACCCAACAGCAAAGGGGGAAAATGATTCCACCACTAGAGCTAGAAGTAGATGGTCAAAACCAGAAGAACAGGGGAAGCAGGCCAAAAACCAAAAGACCAATGGAACAGTAAATCCCACCAAGGTTTAGAAAAGAGAGAGAGAGAAGCTAACTCCCAAGGCAATAAGAGACAAAAACAAGCTCCCTTAAGAAGAAAGTTGCAGCACCTTCCACTGAAACCACCCCAACAGCACTTCATCTTGCCAGAAACCCTAGCAGAGCCCCTCTTTCTTCAGCCGCCAACTTCATCCTTCATATATATATATATATATCTACAAAACTGTTACAAGATAGTAAAGTAAGGGAGATCCATATTATCCCCATTAAGTAGGAAAGATAGTTGTGAGATAGGGGCATTCCCAACATAGATCTGCTCAGTGCTCCTTCCCTGGGAAGCAAACCAATGGGTAAAGCGGTTGCCCTCCCTGGGAATATATTTAAATTCCACCCTAAAATAGTGTAAGAGTACTTTCAACTAGCTTTTCCACTTGATTAGGTTCCAAGGAGGAGCTTCATCATTAAGCAAATGTTAATGCAAATAGTAGAGTCTGTTTCTACAATCAGGGGGCCCATATAACATTGATGTACAATTCTGATGGCCCAGTAAATAGCTTTGAATTCTGCCTCCAAAGCATCAAGGGCCACTATAGGAGTAGTGAAGTACAAAATAAAATTGCCATGAGAGTTCCTAAAGACTCCCCCAACACCAGCATGACCTTTTAAAAAGTTGCCATCAATGTTAACCTTTAGCCGACCATTAGTAGGGGGCTCCAAAAAACTAATCTGGATTTATGTGGATGAAAATTTGTCTTGCTGGGTGTCCAATTTTTTATTATATTTGGGAAATGGTGATACTTGATAAATTTTTGAATGTAAGAAGTGCAGTTTAAGATCACTGAATTTGACCCAGGAAAGTGTTCCTCAAACTTAACTTGATTTCTGCACATCTATATAAACCAAGCAACCAAACAAGGGATCACTAAGAGGTTACTATTCTACCAATCCTCCCAAAAAGTGATAAACTTGAGCCAACTTAAGTTGCAAGTGTCAATTTTTAGATGATTTAGAAGCCCTGACCATATCCTTTGAGAGAAATTACAAGTGAAAAATAAATGCTCCAATGATTCTTCTGTAGCATTGCATAGATGGCAGATTAAAGGCCCTCTCAGCCCTTTCATCTTTAAGATATCATTAGTAGGGAGTAAGGAATGCCAAAATCTCCAACAAAAGAATGACATGGAAGGAGTTAGGAGCTTACCCCAAATGGATTTACCCCAGGCCACCTGATTCCAATGGAAAAATTGATGATAAATGTAGGCAGAGAATCTCTGGGAAATGGCATGTTTAGTAACAATTTTATCTTTTTTATTAGATGAGAAAGGAGTATCCTTAACCCATCTAACTTGTTCACTAGATAAGACATTGTTGAGCATCCTACAGTTCCATTGATCTTCAGACCAAAATTCTTTGACCTGACTATTAAAGTTAGGGTGGGAGATAGGGCATTCAAGCTTCTACCCATTGCTGACCCAGTGATCCAACCAAAAGTTAACTTTTCCTTCTCCCAGCTCCCACAGAAAAAGTTCTTCAGCCTTAATTGTGATATTCAACATTTTGGACCACAATCTAAAGTCCCCTACTTTTTGGGATTCAAGGGCAGGATGTATAAATCTGCAATACTTCCCCATCATAAATCTGGCCCAAAGATTGTCCTGGGCCCTAAATCTGATCCATAATTTACAAAGGTTGATAAAGCTCAAATGTTGAAAATCCTTGAAACCCAGCCCACCAGCTTGCAAATGTTTACACATCTTCTACCAAGGGAGCCAGTGGTACTGCTTCCTTTATCCAGACCAAAGAAATTTATTAAAGATTCATCCAATTACTACTTGTGTACCCTTTTGAATAGTGAACATTTGAAGGACATATGAGGGCATGGAAGTCATAATGCTCCTCAAAATTATGATCTCCCACCATTTGACAGAAAAGAATTAGTTCAACAATCAAATTGGGCTTTATTTGGTCAATAACTTCTTGAAATTAGATTTGTCTAGTTCTGGCTTTAAGTAATTGAACACCAAGATACTTGATGGGAAGAGTACTGTAGCTGAAACCAGTGTGTTCAGATATCCAATGCTTGATCTGAGGAGTAGAATTAGTGTTAATAAGGAATTGACATTTCTGTTGGTTAAGATCCATACATGAGTCTTGCTGAAAATGTAGAAGGCATTTATATAACTTTCTGACAGTATTTTTTGAAGCATTTGAGAAGATAATAATATTATTTGCATAAGCTAAATGGATTATAATAATGTTGGATCTGTGATGATAAGCCAAGTTCGATGAGGCAATAAACAACTTGTTCAGCTGTCTAGAAAAATAATCTAGAGCTAGGATGAAGATAGTTGGGACATTAGGTCTCCTTGCTTGATTTCCCCGGAAGCATTAAAAAATCCATGGCATTTATCATTAATCAAAACTGCATGTGCATTACACTTCTGCCATCTGTGAATCAAATTGATGAAATCTTCATTAAACTCTCTAGCAGATAAAGTATCAAGAATAAAGTCCCAGTTGTTTGTCATAGGCCTTGCTTATGTCAAGTTTGAAAATAGCATTTCCCCCTCTACATTTTCTATCAAGATCCAACAGGAGTTCCTGGGCAAGCAGAATATTATAAGTAATATTTCTCCCTTTGACAAATGCCACTTGATTATCATTGATGAGGTGCTAAGGATGTGGCTGAAGCCTGAAAACAATAATCTTGCTGATCAATTTGGAAATCACATTAGTTAGACTGATGGGCCTGTAATCCCCCCAATTTTTCCTATTTTGATTCTTTGGAATCAATGTAATGATAGAAGCACTAAAATATCTAGGGGGTCCACACCATAAAAGAAGTTTTGAATAGCATGTATAATATCCTTACCGGTCCTGCTCCAAGTGGCTTTATAGAAATTTGAAGTATACCCATCTGGCCTAACAGCTTTATAGCCATCAATAAAATCTAAATCAAGCTTTATCTCATCCTCTATAGGGATACTAGTAAGATTTAAACCTTGAACATAATGTTGACAGTCAGAAAAAAGATCAGTCTCAATAGGGGTTTTATCAGTTTGTTTACTGGTAAATAGATTTTGGAAATACTGAACGACATCACAGGCAATCTCTTCATCATTGATAAGTTTTTGATAGAAGAATTGGTGATGTTTAGGATCATATTACACTTCCTCCTGTAATTGATACATGCATGATAATATCTAGTATTTCTATCCCCATCAATAAACTTAGAAACAACTGCCTTTTTCTTTAAAAAACATTCATGGTAGTTGATTTGTGAAAGCAACCTCTCATTAGCTTGATGAACTTCAAATTCAGTGTTTAGCCCCATTTTGAGACCCTCTTCAAGTCTGTGTACTTCTTCTTGAATAGCATCAATATTCTCATTGACATTGCCAAACCTTTCCCAATTCCATCTTCTGAGATGTAAGGCCAATTTCTTATGCAGTTTCCACAGTCTAATCCAAGGATTTGCCTCAATTTCAGACACCCATGTTTTATCAATTTCCTGAGGAAACTCTGGATGTAAGGCCCACATGTTTTGAAATCTGAAAGGAGTGCTAGTAGGTCTAACAAAATTTTGTATAGAGCAAAGAAAAGGTTTGTGGTCTGAACCAGCCATAGCAAGGTGTGTGACAATAGTATATTGAAAGGTTTGAAACCACAGGGAATTACCAAGTAGTCTGTCCAGTCTTTCCCACAGAATACCCCTCCTCCAAGTAAAATTAGGCCCATGAAAGCCTAAGTCAAATAATCCAGCATTATTGATGAAGTTGTTGAACCTGGTCATTGCAGAAGGCAGGGGGCATTGCCCCCTCTTTTTTTAGTGGGGGAAGTAATGCAGTTGAAGTCTCCACCCACTACCCAAAAGGAATCAATATACCGTCCCAGTTGTAACAAATCATGCCATAAGGTATGTTGATTGCTAGGCAAATAACTTGCATAAACAAAGGTAGCATATCCTACTTGGGATCCAATAGAGAATTGCATATGAAGAAATTGTTGATGATCAAGAAGCAAGGTGCACTGAATTTCAGGTCTGACAAATAGCCAGATTTTATTATTTGAATTAGCATATAAAATGAAAGTAACAAACTTTTTAGTGATATTATGGGGATATTTTGTAACCATGGGCTCAAGAATAGCAAAACACCAAATCTTATGGGTTCTTATGAGATATTTCAATCTCATTAGTGAGGAGGGATGAGCCACTCCTCTAATATTCCAACATAAGAAAGTTAATCATAGGGAACCATTAATATTCCAGCATAGAATATTAATTATTGATAGATGGGAGTTGAATAGATGGCTGAGGCCTTGATCTAGTTCTGCCTCTATTATAATTAGAGGGGGAACCATTCTTAGCCCTGTCCTCCCTTCATTCTTCATAGAGCTTGTTCCTTGTTGAAGTTGTTGCACCTCATATGTATTTTTTTTTCTTTTTTCTAGCACTCTAAACATGCCAGTCTTCCTCAAGTGCCTGTTGTAGCTCAGCAACAGTAGTATTAATAATTGTTTTCCCAATCTCTTTGTTGGGAAGGTAGTTCTGAACATTTTTCCCATTCCCTTCAAGTGAAGGAGAAGGGGGAGTAATTATAACATCTTCATCTTCATTGACTTCTGTTGACTTCTGATCTCACAGCTCTCCCTGGGGATGCTTATGAGTCAGATAATTCCCCCAAAGGATCTCCATAATTCCATGGAGATTTATTTTTAGCAGTGAAATTTACTCTAATTTACTTAGTAGCTCTAATGTCATTTAGCTGACTGATCTCATCAGCATTAGTACTTTGGATTTGTTCAGCAACCTGTCCAGCCTCCCTTGAGTTCTGGACTGGAGTTTTCCTTATTGGGGGTTGAAGCCTATAGCATCTCTAAAATGGTATGGCCAAACATTTTACAATGTTGGCAGAAGAAAGGTTTTTGTTCAACAACTATTTCCTGCCAAAATCCTCCAGCCTCTGATCCAATCCAAATCCTCTTAATCTCTGGGAGTGTTATGTCTCTTTCAACTTGAATTCTTGCAAGTGCAGGCTTTGCTTCGTTAAAGGTGGGAGCATCTACCTTAAGGGGTGTGCCCAATGCTCTTCCAATATTAAAAAGAGAATTAAGCTTGAAGTAAGGTAATGGAAGCCCAGGCATCTTAAACCAAACAGGAACCATAGAAGGGTCCTTGGCTGGGTCAAAATCCTTAGTCCATTTCTATATTTTCATTGTAGTCCCAGCAATCACCACTGCTTTTTTTTCAAATAACCTGGCATAATCTTCTTCCATTGACAGTTGGATAAGTAGATGTCTGCCATGAATCAAGTCAAGCTTCCACTATCCAATAAAATTGAGGGAATCAAAGAAACTTCTAACAAGATCCATTTTGGGGTGACCCAATTGGAACTTTCCCACTAGAGTGAATATGAATATTTCATGTAAAGAGGCAATCTCAATATCAGAGAAGTATACAACAGTTTCTCCTTCTTTAGAGCCAAGGGGGTGGATGCAAGGGCAAACACCCTTACCAGCAGCTGCATCATGAAATTCCTGGGGGAAAATCAACTTTGCAGGAGCATAGGTAGCTTTTGTCCACTTTGAATCAGTGTGGACATCTATAAGAGTAGCCATTGAAGTGCAAACCTTTATATCAGCCACAAATAGAAAAATCAGTGCCTCCCAGTGGAACAATAGGAAGTGTTAGGCCTCTGCCTCTGAACTTCCAAAATAGAAAAACAGAAACAGAGATTGCATACAGGGAAAAGGAGAAACCCGAGCTCAATGGAACAGTAACCAATCTAAAAACTCCGAGCCCGGGAAAGGCCAAAGAGAGAAAACCCTCAATAGTAGTCCAAATGAAGTGAAGGACACACCTCCCCTTCTTGACAGCACCCACCAACCACCACCACCAGCTGTAGAACTTCATCTCCCAAGAAACCCTAGCAGAGCTCCTTCTCCAGCAGCCACCTCCATCATAACTCCATCTCCCAAGAACCACTAGCAGAGCTCCTTCTCCAACAGCCACCTCCATCATATATATATATGTATATATATATATATATATAATAACTTTTTTTCGTCTGATGGACACTTTATAGCTTCTGGCAGCTTGAGTAGGAGTTTTACTAGGGTTTCAGGCAGGATGAAGATCAGTGGTAGCTGGCTGTGGTTTGACATTGAAGAAGTGGGCAGTGGTGATTGCTTCACTGATGGATCCTCTCTCTGGTGATGCTTCTCCCATTATTTTGTTTCTTGGGTTTGGAGTTTCTTTAGTGGTATTGTTCCATTGAGCTCACTCACTGGTTGATTACTTGGAACTTGTGGGGTGTCCTTTCCCCACTTCTTTTTGACTCCTGATTTTTGTTTTCTAGTTGCCTACTTGAGTTAGGTTACCTGGTTTTGGTACTACTCTAAGTTTGGGAAGGTTTTTTGTTTCCTTCTTCCCTTCCAAGTTTTTTGGTGCTCCCTGGTGAGGAGTTTATCTTCCCTTTGGGGTGTGACTTTATTATGGCTACACTTATTGATATTCATACTAAGTCACAATGGACAAAAGCAACTTATGCTGGAGTTGTTGGAAGAACAAATGAAGCCTTACAAGATTATGATGAATTGATTTTCCCACAGGAATTTCTTGATATAGCTGCTGGGAAAGGAAACATTCCTTGCATTCACCCTCTTGGATCCAAGGAGGGTGAAACTGTTGTTTTCTTCACCAACAGAGGCATTGCCTCACTTAAGGAGGAAGTCAAATTTACTTTGGTGGGTAAATTTCAATTAGGACACCCAAAGATGGATTTGGTTAGAAATCACTCTAAATCCCTAAAGTTTATTGGAAACTTGAAAATTTGTTTAATGGGTGGGAGACATCTCCTAATCCAATTAGCTATGGAGGACTATGCAAGACTCTTTGCAAAACAATCAGTGATTATTGCTGGTACTATAATGAAAATTGTGAAGTGGACTCCTGATTTTGATCCAAGTAAAGAACCCCCTATGGTTCCCCTTTGGTTTAAATTGTCTGGTCTTCCACTTCCTTTCTTCAAGCTAAATGCTTTATTCAATATTGGAAGAGCATTGGGTACACCACTGAAAGTGGATTCCCCCACATATAACAAGGCTAGACCAGCTCTTGCAAGAATACAAGTAGAAAGAGACATTACTCTCTCTAAGCTGAAGATAATTTGGATTGGATCAGACACTGAATGGTTTTGGCAAGAAATTGTAGCTGAGCAAAAGCCTTACTATTGCCAACATTGTAAAATGTTTGGCCACACAGTGGAGAAATGTTATAGGTTACACCCCCCCTCCAAAAGAAATGCTGGTAGGGATCAAAAAGAATCAGGAGTAATCCTATTTAAGGCCACAAAAACTATTGCTGAAAAAATAAACCTCAACAACATAAATAAAACCACTCAAAGGATTGAAGAACCTTTCCCAATAACCACTGTGGATTCCTCATCAGTTGATCTACTAGGTGAGCTGTCTGATTCCCCATCTAACAGAAATGCAGTGGACTCTCCAAAGAAAATAGTAAGAAAGGAAGTAAATGAAATTATAATGATCACCCATCCATCCTCAATTCATGAGGAGCTAGAGGTTCCTACTCATACAGAAATTCATGATAAATTCATTGAGGATCATATAATTTATGGTATGAAACAAACATTTGAAGATGATTGGTAAGTTCAAAGAGCAAGGAGAAAGAAAAAACTAGTTATAGAAGTGCATAAATTACAGCAAGGGGCTAACTCAATGCAGGTAGAAGGTAAAGCCAGAACAAAGAATGGTTCTCCTATCCATACCCATGGAGGCAGAACTAGATCAAGATCACAACCATCTCTCCATCCCCCATCCAATGATTAATCTTCTTTATTAGAATATAAGGGGGATGGCAAACCCCCTCTCACTGAAAAGAATTCTTCATCCGAATTTTAAATATATGTTGTGGTGCATAACTATACGAACCTATGGTTCATAAGAACTATCAAAAACTGATTAAAAATTTTTCAGGTTTCAACCACTTTGCTAATACCAATAGCAAAATCTAGATTTTCTGTAGGAAGGAAATCAGTTGGAACATTATAACAAACCACCAACAATTTGTTCATTTTTCCTTTAATATTAATGGCCATATAGGATATGCTACATTTATTTATGCAGGATGTACAAAGGATGATAAAAAGGAGCTTTGGAACTTTTTCCTAAACATCAGCAAGAAGATGAATTCCCTATGATTGGTGGGGGGTGACTTCAACTGCATCACCTCTTCCTCTGATTAAAGGCAAATTTTGTATCTTTCTCTAGAAGTTAGCATAAGGTTTTAGTAATTTTTGAAAAATCCTTAATATAGATTTGGGTTTTAAGGGGCTTGCCTTCATTTGGAAGAGGGGTGCCATCTGAGAAAGACTTGATAGAGTTTTGTTCAATGATAATTAGTTTAATCATTTCCTCCTCACTTTTGTCACTCACCTCAGCCTTGCTGGATCTGACCACAGGCCTATTCTAATTAGCATTACCTCCTTTGAACCTAACTATTCCCCTCCCCTTTTCAGATACCTTAACATGTGGTTTTCACACCCTTCCTATAATTCTTTCATTACTGATCTTTAGCAAGGTATCTCTCACCCAGACCCTATTATTAAACTCAGTCTACTAAAAATTAAAATTGCCAACACACTTAGAAAGTGGAGTTGGGAGGCATTTGGTAATGTGCTCACTACAATACAAGATGTAGAAAATGAAGTGACAAGATTGGAGCATGAAGAACAGGAAAGTAAAGTAGAGGAAAATGATCTACTTACTGCTCTAAATAACCTTCTAATTGCTACTGACTATTAAGAAAAATTCCTTAAACAGAAGGTTGCTATAAATATCTTCACTCATGGGGACAGAAACACTAGATTCTATCATGCTTATATCAAATATAAGAGGAAGTGTAATACTATCCATGTTATTCAAAATGATGAGGGGAAGTGGTTACATGATAATTTTGAGATAGCTTATTATGCTATTATCTACTACAAAAACCTGTTAAATCAAGTGCAGAGTCATAGAATCCCTATTGATAAGGCCTACTTCTTAGCTGAACTGAATTACACAGCAAATCTCAATTTTACTGATATCCCAAATGAAAGAAAAATTTGGGAGGCTATTAAGTCTATTGATAGCAATAAATCTATTGGCCCTGATGGATTTACTACTAAGTTCTACAAAAAATCTTGGGAAACCATAAAGTCTGAGGTTATTGCAGCTGTGGCTAGTTTCTTTCAATGAAACAACCTCCCCCATTATTTTTGTGCTTCCACCTATGTGTTGGTTCCCAAGTCTGATATTTAGCAAAATTGGAATCATTTTAGGCCTCTTTGTTTAACCACTGTCCTCAACAAAGTTATTAGCAAAATTATTGTCAACAGGCTCCAACCTCATTTTGATAACATTATTAAACCCAACCAAACTACTTTTGTGAAGGGGAGATCTATCATTGACAATACACTTCTGGCCAAAGAATTACTATAGGATCTGAATAAGGCTTGTAAAGGAGGCAATTTGATTTATAAACTTGTTTTGAGAAAGGCTTATGATACTATAATTTGAGAATTTATTATGGATATCCTCACTGCTAGAGGCTTTAACACTGATTTCTATCAACTTATTAAAAGATGGTTAAATAATAATGGTCATTCTATACTCATCAATGGTAAAGGATGGGGGTCCTTTACTGCTATAAGAGGTTTGAAGCAACTGGATCCCTTATCCCTCACTATTTTCATCCTTGCTATTGATTATTTGTCTAGAATCATGGATGCAACACTTCTGAACCTAAGCTATACTAGATATCATCATTAATCTAATATAGCTCTATCTCACTTATTCTATGCTGATAGATTTATGGTTTTCTCCAAAGCTTATAAAAATGTTTTGAAAAAAGTGTTTCAGACTCTTCAAAAATTCCAAGCACACTCTGGGATGTATTTTAATCATGAAAAATGCCAACTGATATTTCATAAGTATGCCTCCCCCAACTGCAAGCAATGGGCCTTCAACTATACTGGTTTCTCTAACTCTCAGCTTCCTATCAAGTATTTAGGGGTTCTGCTCCTTACTGACAGAACAAGGCAAATAATTTGAAGAAGTCATTAATAAGATCTCATCTTTTCTCAATGGGTGGACTCGACCTTTTTTGTCTAATAGGGGGAGAATTACACTATTGAAGAGTATTCAAACCACCTTTCCTTCTTATATTCTGCAGATGACCAATATTAAGAAAAGCACCTATATCAAGTTAGAAAGAGCTTTTAACTGATTCCTGTGGTCAAGTCAGAGGCAGCAAATGCATTGGGCATCTTGGTAAAAGGTAACTAAACCTCAGCTGGTTGGGGGTATTGTTTGTAAGGGTTTGCATCAACTATTTCAAATTAACCTTTATAAACTCTGAATCAAATTTAGAACCCAAACTTCTTTGTGGGCTTAATTCATGAGGGGAAAATATTGTAGAGACCAACACCCCACACTTGTTGACAGGAAAACTAGAGATTCTAAAATTTGGGGGAAGATGCAGAATTTAAGACAAACTGTTGAAAACCTGTTCATTTGGGACTTAGGAAAAGGAGACATCAGTTTTTGGCTTGATAATTGGTGCTCTAATGATTGGTTGTCTCCTATTACTAATGCCCCTAACCTTGATCTCAAATTTGTTGATTGCGGCAAAGGAGATAAATGGTCTATACATAAGTTGTTCAGCATACTGCAAGCTAAATCAGTCAACAAAGTTGCAAGCATAAAATTTGATAGAAGCAAAATTGATAAAACTATTTGGCAGGCCTTCTCTAATCAAAGTCTCACCAAAGCTATCTACTCAAAAGTTTTCTACTGGGAGCAAATGTCTTGGGGAGACATAATTTGGAATTAATTTTTATCCCCATTTATGTCTTTTCTCTGTTGGAGGGTATTTCAAAAGCTGTTGCCCACTGATGACATTATCAAATTAAAAGGCTTGAGGGGCCCCTCTAAATGCTATTTTTGTCTGCAGGAAGAGGAGTCACTACCACACCTTTTCTTTGAATGCAACTTTGCCCAACAGGCGTGGAACCAGCTGCTGAAACACCTGAACATTGAAGGTAAATAGTTTACTTGGGATAGGCTAACCACCTGCTAGCAGACTTGGAATAAGAGGGATTATGCATCTATACCTCTAATTTTTTCTTGGTTTATCTGGATGGAAAGAAATAAGGCCATGTTTGAAGTTATTTTACCTAACATTGAGAATATAGTAAGAAATAATCTTTCCTTCTTGCACAAGATGATCAAATTTAAAAGATTTCCTAATATTTCTAACTCCTATCCCTCTGAAAAGTCTGATCCTATTCAAATATACAAAGTGTATTGGAAACCTCCTAAACATCACACAGTGAAGATAAATACACATGGAAGCCTTACAAAATCTGGAGCTGGAGTGGGGGGTATCTATAGAAATCATCTTGGAAAATGCCTATTGTATTTCTGTACTCCTGTTATGGCTGTTGATGTTATTGAAACAGAACTTATTGCTATTTATTAGGCTCTTAATCTTGCTAGAAAGACTAGAAGGTATAATTTAAGGATGGAAGTGGATTAAGCTGCAGTGATTAAACTGTTGAACCATGAGGAAGAAACACCTTGGCATCACTCATATTGGATCCAAAAAATCAGAGATCTAACTTCACAGTTCCATATCATTTTTCCTTTCATATATAAGGAAGGGAACCAGCCTGCAAATTGGCTAGCCAAGATATAAAATCAAATGATTTATCAATTGCTGTTAACCCTCCCCCTGCCCTCAAGTTTCTGTTGCAGGGAGATATGCTAGAGGTCCCACATTTCAGAATTGGAAATCAAGATCCAAGGAGATAGTAATGTCTCAACTGAAGTCTCCTTTTTTTCCCTTTTTATTATGTAGTTTCCCTTGTGTTACAAGGGCCTTTTGGTGCTTTTCCAAGCTTTATTTTTTTGCTCCTTTGTAGTGTTATCTGTATTTTTGGGAGGTTGGTTGATTTCCTGTATTGAATCAATCTCTTTTCCAGTATATCTGGGATCTTGTAACATTTTATTATTCTAACATGTAGGGAGCCACTAGAAGCTCCTTTTGCCATATATATATATATATATATATATTGGCAAATTTAAGGGATAAACTTTTGAAATGATTTTGAAGGGTAAGCTTATATATATTCTAGATTACATAGCAAACAAAACAGTGAAAGTATATGTTAGTCATCTTTTTGTAAAGTACATTTTTAATTTGATATTTATATATTAAATTTTTGAAATTCATAGTTTAAACTTGAAAATACGAGACCGAATCAATCTTATATTAATAATAGTTCACATAAATGAGCACAACACCGCAAGTAATACATCTATCCCAAAAAATAGACATATTACTTACTAGTGAGACCCGAATAAATAAACTAAGAAATTTATGACATCTAATTTAGTTTGCGAAATCATATATGTTGACCGATAAATTTCCTCAATCTACTATGAAATATTAGATATACAAAGTGCATCAAGAAACCCAACAGACTAACATGAAAATAGAAAGTGGGTGGCAGCAGGTATGCAGGCAGCTGGATATCAAAAAGAAGAGACCAAAAATCAATTTTGAACTCTAAGATAAGGTATTTGAAGTTTATCTTCATGAAGTAACAGTTGTAGAGGGGGAGGAGGGGTAGTGGAGACCAATGCATGGTTCAAGTTTGCACTGTCCAAAGCCAAGAGGTTAGCAGGCCTGTTGGCTTCCATGTAAATAAAAGAAATTTTAATCTTGATCTCAGTAATTATCTTCTTTATTCTATAAATCCACTGATTTATGTGCCAAGTGGGGGAAGAGGTGGCAGTGACTAGCTCCATCAGATGGGCAGAATCTACTTCAGCAATAATATACTTCCACTACACTTCCATAGCAAATTTAAGGGCCCAGTAAAGAGCAACGGCTTCTATTTCCAGGGCATCTTTAGCAATGTAAGGGGCCTTAAAATAAAGCAAAACAGTACCAGTGTGATCTCTGAAAATACCTCCAATCCCAGCTTTCTTGTTGGTGAAACTTCCATCAGTGTTTATTTTAATTAATGTATGAGGAGGCTTCTCCCATCTAACCTTTATAACCTTAGGGTGTTTGAGTTCAAAATTGGACCTATCCTTCAAAATCTTAGGGAACTTTTTCCAATTAATCAGCTTATGTAATTAGGCCTAACAGTTAGCTACTACAGAATCAATAGTAGTAGCAATGTCCTCATGCTTCACCTTGTTCCTAACATTCCAAAGAAGCCATGCAAAAATGAATGGAAGTGACACTAGATTAATATCCTGCTAGTCTTTTAAGCTGTCTTTTAGGTTACCCCAGCCCACATTCATTAGGTTCAAGTTAATGTTAGAGTTTAACTTATTCCAAACCTTCCTAGAAAAATGGCATCTGAAGAAGAGATGATCACTGGATTCTTGATTATTGTTGTAGAGGTGGCATCTTGAGGGGCCTTTCAATCCTTTCAGCTTCAAAATGTCATCAGTTGGGATTAAGTCATTTAGCACTCTCCAAGAAAAGAACAACATAGAAGGGGTTAAGAAATTTTGGCAAATGCTAATATTCCACTT
The DNA here is from genome assembly GCF_001263595.1 of Phalaenopsis equestris. NCBI lineage: Eukaryota > Viridiplantae > Streptophyta > Magnoliopsida > Asparagales > Orchidaceae > Phalaenopsis > Phalaenopsis equestris. The sequence goes on along the minus strand of NW_018165321.1, from coordinate 76,450 downwards.
GCATTCTTCCCATCTGAAAAGGCTATTCTAGATGTCCTTTGAGATGCTAGATCTGGTCCTTTTAATGAGTTGAATCTAGTCTTTTTTATTTATGTCAAACTGGATTTTAGAAATACTTCTAGCAGATGAATCTTTCAGAATTTTGGCCATCAATGAGTCTAGATAGATAATCTAAGACCAGAATAAAAATAGTTGGGGAAAGAGGGTCTCCTTGTTTAAGTCCTCTAGTTGCTTTGAAAAAACCATGTGCTTTCCTGCTTCTTCAAATCCAATTTATAGATCACATTTCATCCTCTGCAGGGTCTCTCCAAGTCAAATAAGTCCTCTAGTTTCTTGAGCTAATAAAATTTGGTCCCCTATATTTCTCCCTTTCACAAAAGCTGCTTGGTTAGTCCAAATTAGCTGAGGTAGCACTGGTTGAATTCTGCTCACCAGAATTTTATTGATAATTTTGCTGATTACATTGGTAAGGCTCAGAGTTCTAAACTGGCTCCAGCAGTTTTTAATAGAAGTCTTTGGGATGAAAACAATTGAGGAAGCACTAAAGTAGTTAGGGAGAGAATGGCCTTTGAAAAAATGTTGAATAGCTTGAATAACCTCCAGCTTGAATAAAATCAATCTTAATTTCTCCCCATGCTTTTTTTGTAGAAGTTTGCAGTAAATCCATCAGGACCAACTGATTTACTACTATTAATGGACTGCAAAGCTCTTTGAATCTCCTCCTCAGCTATTTCTGTCAGCTTTAGATTGGCAGTGTACTTTTTGCTTTCAGAGAACAAATGTTTATCTATGTGGCCTCTATCTATGTTATTATCATTCATGAGGTTTTGGCAGTATAACACAACACTTTCAGCAATCTCCTCCTCCTTCATGAGCCAAGTTCCATTATGGTCTTTAATGCAATGAATAGTGTTGCACTTTCTCTGGTAATTAATGCAAGCATGATAAATTTTTTTTTTTCTATCCCCTTCAGTGAATTTAGTTTTGGCAGCTTTTTTCTTGAGGAAATGGTCTTGCCAATTTACAGCAGCCAGCACTTTCTCATTGGCCTCTAAAAGAGTAGTATCATTAGTGTTTCCTTTGTTGTGCTCCTCCTATATATCCTGCAACTCCTTTTTAGCCTTATCCATTGCCTTCATCAAATCCCCAAAAGTAGACCAACTCCACTTTTTGAGAGCATTCCCTACCTTTTTTTGCTTTTTCCACAAGCTGATGAAGGGGTCAGGGTGTGATTCATTCTTCCAATTCTCTTTAAGAACTTGCAAGAAATCCTTGTGCTGTGACCAAACTTTCAAGTATCTAAAAGCACTCTTCTGACAGCTGTTCTTTGGGCCAATGGTGATCACCAAAGGCATGTGATTAGAACCAGCAAGGCTTAAATGAGTTATAGTAGTTTGCAAAAAATTTTGGATCCAGTGGTCATTGGCTAAGACTCTATCCAGTCTTTCCCACAGATTCTTCCTTCTCCAGGTGAAGGCAGGTCCACTAAATCCCAGGTCAAACAATCCAGTTTTTTGGATGTTATCATTGAAAATGGATACAGTGACATGATTGGGAGTTCTGCCCCCCCTCCTTTCAGCGGGAGAGGAAATACAATTGAAGTCACCTCCCACAATCTAAGCTTTATCAATGGAGCTTTGAATGTTTTGAAGGTCTCCCACAACTCAGATCTAATTATTTTGGAGCTTCCTGCATAAACAAAAGAAGCAAAACCATCCATTCCTTCAGTACTCATGTTCATATGCAGAATTTGCTGGTGGTTAAGTTGATGGTGGTTAACTAAGATGGAGCACTTCATTTCTTTCCTGCAGAAAACCCAAATTTTATTATTTAGGTTAGTGAAAAGATTGAAACCAGGGAATATTTTAGCTATTTTATTAATGTTAATATGAACCATAGGTTCCAAAATGGCCAAGCACTAAAATTTGTATTTTTTGTTAAGGTATTTTAATCTTTTTAAGGATAAGGGGTGAGAAATCCCCCTTACGTTCCAGCACAGCATATTGATCATGGGGAGGAAGGAAAGGTGGAGGGTTGGGATCTAGATGTAGTCCTTGGCCTTAGTTTACTTCCTCTCCTTTGGATGCTATGGTCTTCATTTATAGCTAATTCATTTTCCTTTCCCTTTTTCAAGTCTTCTTGTTTGGAGCTTCTTTTCTTCCTTATTTTTTGGATCTGCCATTTTGATTTCAATACTTTATTTAGTTATGATATCATAGCATCTGTTGGGGAGGCCTCCTCCTCTCTATCCACATGCTCACTTGTGTTCTTTAAAGACTCTATGGGGTCCCTTAAATTGACTTGTACTGAAATGTTCCCATTCTCAGTTCTGCCTATCTCCACAATCTCTCCTACTGTTTCCCCCTTCTTAGCTAAAGAGGTCACCACTTTCTGAGCCTGGGGGGTAATTTGATTAGTAGTTGGATTGTTTGTTTCTACATACCCAGCCACTGCAGACCCAACCAAAATGAGGTTCTATTGGTAAGCTTCTTTACTGCTATCTTTTAGTAGGTGAGTGTTTTCAGTGTTGGGTTATTGTTGTGTGTGAGTTGTTTGTCTTCTGTTAGGTGGATTTAGCCTGTAGCATTTCTCCCTAGTGTGGCCAAACATTTTACAATGTTGGCAGTAATAGGGCCTTTGCTCCATGACTACTTCCTGCCAAAATCCCTTCAAGGAGTCTCCAATACAAATCCTCTTAACTTCAGGTAGGGAAACATCCCTTTCCACCAGAATTTTGGCAATTGCTGTCCTTGCTTTATTATATGTAGCAACATCCACCTTCAATGGTGTGCCTAAGGTGTAACCAATATTGAAAAAAACATTTAATTTGAAGAGATGCAAAGGTAGTTTTGGTAGCTTGAACCAAATTGGCACTGTAGGGGGCTCTTGAGAAGGAGAAGGGTCATACTCTGGGGTCCATTTTAAAATTTTCATTTCAGCTCCTGCAATAATTATTGATTTTTTGGCAAATATTCTTGCATAATCTTCTTCCTTTGTCAAATGGATAAGGAGGTGTCTGCCTTCCAATAATCCAAGCTTCCAGTCTGCTATATTCAAAGATTCAAAATATTTCCTCACATAATCCATTTTTTTGTGACCGAGGCTAAATTTTCCAATGAGTGTGAACTGAACTTCCTGGTTCAGTTCAGCAAGGTCCTGTTCTGAGAAGATAGTAGCTAGTTCTCCATCTTTTGAGCCCACAGGATATGCAGGAGGCAGAACCCCTTCTAGCAGCAGTATTATGAAAATCCTGAGGGAAAACTAACATATCAGGATCCACCGAAGCGGAAGAAGGTTTCCCAACAGCCCCAGCATAGGTAGCTCTTGTCCATTGCAAGTTAGTTTCCAAATCAATAGGGGTGGCCATCGAAACCCCAGCAGCAGCACCCCACAAGGTGCTCAAACAAAAAGAGAAGAAAAGAAATGAAGCAGGACTTCCAAACTTGCTCAGCAGCAATGGAACAGTAAAAGAACAGGAAAAAGACACTCTCAATCCTGCTCAGCAACTAAAAACCAGAAATACTCCTGCAAAGCCCAAAAGCTAGTAAATCCAAACAACTTCTTGAAGAGAGAGCAAGCTTCTACCCACAACTCCACAGCCTCTCCAAGCAGGGCCATCACTTCCCAAACCCGAGCAGAGCAAAGCTAGCCGCAAACTCCATGTTTATGTGAATAAATTAAAATAATTTAAAATAAAAATATAAAATTGTATTATGCCAAATAGGAGCAATCCTATTTTCTTACCCTCTGAGAGTGCTTCTTACCCTCTGAGAGTGCATAAAGTTGGTCTCTAAATCCATGGTTCGGTTAGTTTGGTCTCTAAATCCATGGTTAGGTTGAGAGGATATTGGCCCTCACTTCTCCCTTGCCTGAGGGCTAGCAATCTATCTTTAGTTTCCAAGCAACTAGATCAAATTAGGGATTTTAATCTGCCACCCTAAAATTTCTAATTATGCACCCATCAAAGTTTATTTCCATATTTAATTGCATGCAACCCCATGGATACCATTCTCACCCATGAAATTGAATGTGACTCTTACCTTGTTGTAGAAAGCATAACCATTTCGGATTATATGTTTCTCAATAAATTTTATCCTTTCAATTTGCCAGATTGAAAAGTAAATGAAGATCAGAGTTCAAATCATCAAAATTTATTGACATTTAAAACCTTGTAAAACAAAACTAATTCTTCACAAAACCATATCTCATTGTAGGGAGAAAGATAAAGAAGACTACTCAGAATTCATGAGAAGGATATGACAAAACACGGATTTCATAATTAAAAACAAGTTTACAAAACAATAAAAGAAAAGAACAAAACTTATCTCAAACTCGTCTTTACAATCACACTCAATTCTATATAAGAAGTGTAATGAAGAAGAAATCTCTCACCTTCCCTCTCCTCTTACAACTTTAAAACACTAGTAAAAAATACTCCCTTCTCTCTCACACCAAAACCTCTTTCTCTATCTCTCACCCTTCCTCTCTTCTCTAGACTTTCTCTAGACTTCTCTCCTTCTTAATTAGGGCCCAAAAGGAATTCAAAATTCCCTACAATGTTTCCTCTAAAAGTCACACTTTTGTTGCACCAAGAGATAATTCCTTTCATCCAAGAGACATATCCTTTATTAGAGAGCCTCCCAAAGTATCTAGATGAATTGAACCACTCCATGAGACGTTTGAAATGTTTAGAGCTTTCAAAAGCTGCTAAAAAATAGTTACGAACCAACTAACTCCAACTTAGTTCATCTCTGGTGCTTCTGGCGCTAGCCTAATGAATTTCGTGCTTTTCTCTGGATTCTGATGCTTATGGAGCCTCTGGCGTGGCTTAATGAAGTCTGTGCTGCCTCTGGATTATGGTGCTTCTGGCGGCAATCTGACACCTCTAGCGCTGCTTGTCTATAAAATGGTGCCTCTAGCGCCATCTTCTAGCGCTTCTGGCACCATATCTCAAGAAAATGGCACCTCTGGCACCTCTGGCGTCAGGATCACCAAAATCTCCATTTTGGCTCCAAATTTCCTCTTTTTTGCTAATTTTTGCTCTAAATGCCTAAAATTTATATACCTGCAAAAAAATATGAAAATATCATTATTTAAAGTGCAATATCACCAAAATAAACGTAAAATACACACATAAAATAGTATATTAATTTGGTGTATCAAAATCCCCCAAACTTAAATATTAATTGTCATCAAGTGACCCTTTTACTACATAAAAATATGACTTATAGCAGAGATTAACTTTTAAACTTCTGTAATTTTTTTTAATAAATATAATAGTATAGCTTAAGAAAAGCTTTTAATAACTTAGGTTAAAACTAAAAGTATAAGAACATCCACTAATCAAGTTTAAGAGTTCTGAATTTCCATTCATTTCAAGAAGAATTTTAATTTATCATATTAAAGACACTTAGAACATCCATATGAAAAAGAATTTCATGTAAACTTTTTTAGTAAGGATGCTAATACTCAGATACAAGTTTAGAAAATGTAATAAAGCTTTTTTCCTCAAGTTAATTCAAGCGAAGCCAATTTTTGATTAGGCATCTCCTCACAATTTTTTTTTCTTTTTCTTTTTTCTTTTCTTTTTTTTCTTTTTTTTTCTTTTCTTTTCATTAGGATCTTTTCAGTCCTTTTTTGCTTTTCTTTTTCATGTGAGGATTACTATATCTAGATAGGCTTTAATAATTTTGAACTTCACCATCCTCTTCTTAAAGTCAAAACTTTTTACTTTCCTTCACATTATAAATTCATACTAGCTTTGAAGATTTTTCATAAAATCTCATTCTTTTCTTCTTACATGAAACTCTAAGATTTCTAAAACTTGATAAATACAATTTCTTTTACTTTAAATGGAAAAACATAGTCTTATTTTTTCATACTAAATATCTTAACTCAATATTGACCTTTATTATGAAAGATTTTTTCTTAAATCTACCATAATATTTACAAAAAAAAATATAGTTATTTAAAGTTAAACTCTAATATTCATGGTCATGTTAAATTAATTTTTAAAAGTATAGTTATTAAAAGTATAGTTTAATTTTTAAAAGTATAGTTAATTGAGGACAAATAAAGTTTAGTTCACTGCTTTTAAGGAAAATTTTCTTTTTCCCAAACTTAATTTTTTTAATGTAAGTAAAACATGCAGTATAAAAAAGCTTGCAGGTGAAAGAAAACAGTAAATGCATAAAAATAAAACTAACTTGTAGAGGATTTGGAATATGAAACTTGGCTCTTGATATTTTGCAAATGCTTACTTAAAAAGTGCAGGCTTTAAAGCGTTAAATGAGACATAATGTATTAATAGATTTGCTAAGAAAAGATAAATTAATGACATAAGTAGTAAACTAAAACAACTAAATAAGCTAAAAAAAATAAAAGTCTACAATTTACTATTACATACAACAATTCAATATATCCACAAATTGAACACATAAATGTTCCACATACACAATAAACAATAAACAAAAGAAAAAAAAAACAACACATAAAAAGAAACAAAACCAAAATAAAATTTACTCTTCATCATCCTCCTCTTCCTCTTCTTCCTCTACTTCTTCTTCTTCTTCTTCATGCACATAAGGCATGAAGCTGGGGCATGTAGGAAGTTCTACTGTATGATCACCCCTCAAAAATCTAATCATCGCCTCTTCATATGCAATATCGTGTTTGACTCTTTTCTGTTATTGATCATTGTAGGCATTTCTAGCTTTGATACTGCCTATTGTGTTCTACATTGCTATAAGATTTCACTGTTGACTCACTAACTGCTCCATAATATTTTCAAGCAAACTAAAACCAAAAGCAGATGGTCCTGTGATGCGGGTGGATTTATTGTGTTAATTTTGCAAATGTTAATTTTGCAAATATTTTTTAATATTACAAAATACAAACGATAGATACAATAATAAATATAAAATTTAACCCCAACCAAAATAACTTTAGTAAAAATATTTATCCTTTAAAAAACCTTTAAACTGCCAAATTCCATAAAAATAACCCAAATTCCATAAAAATAACACAAGTATACATATCACTCAAGTAATAAAGGAATCTAATGGACAATTTTAAACTACAAAAGTAAATTCTTAAGATTATAATGTAAACTACAATTTTAAACTACAAAAGTGAAGTACAAAATTCGAATCTAAAGTAAATAAGTGAATGCTAAATAAAATATAGTTAAAAGACTAAGTTAATTAAACTAACTGCTAAACTTTCAAAAGTAAAATTTACGAAAATTAAATAAAGTTTTTGTGGTGAAGAGGTCAAATTTAAGAAAGCATCATTTCCCTTTACAATGAGTATATGGTTTATGAATAAATTAAAAGAATTGGAATATATATATATATATATATATATATATATATATATTTTTTTGTGTCCTACTGGCTCCCTCTCCAGATGTCCCACTACTCCCTCGTCTGAGGGCTAACAAAATCTCAATTGTTTCCAATCAACTGGACCAAATTGAGGATTTTTATTTACCAGCTTAAAATATCCAATTATACATCCAACAAAGTATATTTCCCTATTTATTTACACTCAACCCTACTGATGAAATCCTCTCCCATGGAATCAAATGTTATTCTTCACATGTTGTAGAAATAATTACCTTTTCGGAACACATGTTTCTCAACACATTTTAAAATTTTAATTGGCCATATCAAAAAGTAAATGAAGATAAGAGTTCAAATCATCACAAAATATTAACATTTAAAATATTATAAAACTAACTTAATTCTATTCAAAACCATTATCTCAAAGTAGGGAGAAGGATAAAGATGAATACTCAAAAGTCATGAGAAGGATACGAAAAAACACATATTTCATAGATAAAAATAAATTTACAAAACAAAGAAATAAGAAGAATACAACTTATCTCATAATCCTTCCCAAGGAAATCCCTAGAAGTTCTCTTCAAGCACTTTTCCTCTTTACAAGCACTTTCAATATTCTCTTAGAAGTGTAATGAAGAAGAAATCTCTCACATACTCTCTCCTCTTACAATCCTTGAAGAAAATCTCCAAGTCCATGACTTTCTCTCTATCTCTATCTTGCATTTCTCTCTCTCTCTCTTCAGCACCCCTTTCATGCACACCTTTAAGCCCAAGACTTCCCTCGCTTTTATTAGAGGCTGCATCCCTCCAAAAAGAATTCAAAATTCCCTCCAAAATTTTGTCCAAAAGTCAACCCTTTTGAATTCAAAAGACATGTCTATTGATCTAAGAGACATACCCCTTTATAAAAGAACCTTCCAAAGTATCTGGATGCATTGAATCACTCCATGGGGCATTTATAACAAAAATTCGTGCAAAATTTGTCACGAACTCATGAACCGCCTTAATCCGCAAAAAGTCGTCTCTGGCATTTCAGGCGCCAACTTGCTTAAGATCACACTTTTCTGGATTTTGGTGCTTTAGGCATCAGCTCTCAGTCAAATGGTGCTTCAGGCACCAGTTCAGACACTTCAGGTGTCAGCTCTCTATAAAGAGGCGCTTCAGGAGCCAGTTCTGGCGCTTCAGGCACCAGATTCCCAAAATTCACTATTTTAGCTCCAAATATCATCCTTTTTGCTACTTTTGCTCCAAATGCCTAAAATTGATATACTGATCCTTACTTTATATATATATATATATATATATATATATATATAGATGTAAAATGAAATGTATGCAGTTATATGATTAATTTACTTAACTGTTATTCTTAATTTGCAACAAAATCAAAAACTTGATCCAAAGCAAAAGCTAAGTAAATCTTTCACTATGAAACAAATAAGAACGTAGTTATAATATTTTAATATGGGATACTACGCAAGTATACATATCGTTATCAAGTAAAATAGAACTTTCTGATTAAGTCCTGAATATTGAACCCACAGGGAGAACTAGATTTAGATAACAAAATTTTCTTAGTAATATATTCTTATTTAAACATAAGATGTTAAAATACGAATGAAAGTTCGATTTTTTTTGTAATTTTTAATAATTGAAAATAAAGTAAGCAACTAGAATCAAAACCTAAAACTATAAATCAAATTGAGGGCTTTAGCCTGTCACTCTAAAGTCCACTAATTCTATAATCTTGAAAATTTTATTTTCCTATTTATTTGCACTCAACCCCATGAAATACATTCTCATTCATGAAATCAATATGTGATTCTAACCATTTGTTGATTGAGACAATACCATCTCGGATCTTACCTGCTCTTATAATAGGTATTAACATATTAATTGGTCAAATCAAGAAGTAAATGAAGTGCAAGGTTTCAAATCATCACAAGTTCTTCTAACATTGAAGCCTAATACTTCACACAAATTCTTTTAAATATTTATTCACTTATCATTTTAAGGAAAAAAATAAAGAAAACTACTCAGAATCCATGGAGAAAACATAACCACACATGAGTTTAAAAGTAGAAATCATGCACACAAACAAGAAATCTAAATTAAAACAAAGTGTAGTCACAAAGATAAACACTTATCTCAAATCTCCTCCATAAAATTTCTTGAAGTTACTTTGATTTCTCTTCCTTCACTCACAATACAAACTAAAACTCAAAATAAAAAATAAAAGGAGGCCGGCATCGGGATTATGGATGTCAAGTTGATAGGTGGATAGCCTCCTCTCTTGGGAAATCTAAGTCTTTTCTTATAGAAACCCAAGAGGTGACTTGGTGTCACTTTAATGTGTCTCCATTCAATGAGTCTTCTAGAAGTTGCCTCCTCAAAAGCCAATTGAATGAATTTTTGTGTCCATGGGCTATTTCCCATGTTTTTATTAATGGTTGCTTCAAACACCTCTTCAAAAATCCACTTAAATTAATATATCATCAAGTAACTACTCTTGGCGCTTAAGCGTGGGGTACCTGATGCTTAGGCGCGGAGCCTCTGCCGCTTAGGCGTCAGACTTGGGCTTAGGCGCCCTAGTTCATTTTGCATCTTTCTTCATTTTTTCTCCAAATTTGACCCTTTTTCACTCTTTTTAGCATTTTTCATCCATTTGATTGTGCCTGCAAGAAAAACACACAAATACCCTTCATTAAAGCACAATATCTCAAAAATAGGTACAAAACTTTGTATAAAAACAATATATATTATAGGTGTATCAAAGCCCCCAAAACTTAAGATGTTACTTGTCCTCAAGTGACCTTTCAGTGTTTAAAAACCAACATAAGTAGATATTGTATATGAGTTCCCTTAGGAGTTTCTAAAATTTTGATGTAGAAATATAGTAGTACAATTTAGAAAAATATTAGTAAATGAGACTAACTTAAAGTTTAGAAATTGTTAATGTTAAGAAATATGAAAATATGAGTTCCTATCTAATTAAGAAATATTGTAGATTCTCCAAAAATAGAGTTTAGGTATTTTATCTTCTCCACTTAAAAAATTTATTAAGAGCATAATTTTACTTACTATATTATATCCTTAAGCTTAAGAGTTTCTCAAGTCTTATAGTTTAAGAAGATTTTACATTCCTCCCACCTCTCTCCCTCTCCCTCTGTCCCTCTCCTTCCCTATCTACCCCACTCTTTCTCCCTCCTTTTTCAACTTTTTCTTTTCTTTTTCTCTCTTTTTTTCTTTCTTTTTCTTTTCATTTTCTTTTATTTTTCTTTTTCATGCAAGGATTACTATATTTGGATAGGCTTTTAATGGTTTTGAATTCCACTCTTTCTTTTCTAAAGTAAAGAATTGCTATTTTCTTTTACTTAAAAGCATAATAATAGCTTATGAAAATTATTTTTAATAAAATTTTCAAAATAAAAGGTGTAAATTTCTAACTTTTTCACAAATATAATTTCCCCTACTAAAGATAGTTACACAATACTTAGCATTTCCACACTAAAAAAATTTTACTTTTAGTTTTTTCTTCATTACCATAAATTTTAACCAAATTCTCTTACTCATTTCTAGAGTCAAAACTTTATTTCCTTAATATAACTTCATATAAATAATCATTTTTCAAATCAAAATCTAATTTATTTGAAAAACATTTAAGAACAAATAAACTTTTAAGTTTCTTTAAAACTTTTCTTCCCCCCAAACTTAAATTTTTCATAGAAATAAAACATTTTAGCATCATATATAAATAAGCACGAATGAAAACTAACTATAACATGCTTGCAGGAATTTTTATATCTTAAATATGCAAGTATAAAAATTAAAAACAAGAGTAAAAATTTAACTGATCAAATTTTCCTTTTCTTAAAATATAGAGATTCATCAGACTTCTATGCAGAGGAGTATAACATAAAAACAAATAAACACACTAACAAACATACATGACTGCAGCATAAAGAAAAAAAATTGGTAGTAAATTGAAAATTTTAAACATGCAGATTTAAGTAGCAAGTTAGCTAAATTCTAAACCTTCCTAAGATTCCATAATTAAGTTCAACAAACACTAACTAAATACATCAAAACAATTAAAGCAATTACCACCACTAAAACATACTCACTAAACACAAATACATCATATTAGGTGTACAAAACAAAACACAACATAACAAAAACTAGGAGTCTTTACAATCACAAATAAAAAGATAATAAAAAGTATAAAATATTCGTAGCAACAACAGTTCATAACAATACAAGAAAAACACACAAATACCCTTCATTAAAGCACAATATCTAAAAAATAGGTATAAAACCGTGTATAGAAACACTATATATTTTAGGCAAATCATATACCTACAATAAAAACATGAAAATACCCTTCTTTAAAGTACAATATCGCAAAAAATAAGCATAAAATGCATACCTAAAACAACATATTATTTTGGTATCAAAATCCCCCAAACTTAAATGTTACTTATCGTCAAGTGACACTTTTACTACATAAAATCATATGAATTAGGATAGAAATTAACTTATAACTTCTATAATTTAGGTTAATAAATAAAATAATAAAATTTAAGAAAAAACCTTAATAACTTAGATTCAAACTCTAAGTCTAAGAGTACTTAGTAATCAAATTTAAGATTTCTGAATCTCTATTCTTTTCAAGAAGAATTGTAATTTGTCATATCAAGGATACTTAGAACATATGAAAAAGAACTTCATGAAAACTTTACTAATAATACTACTAATACTTCAATACAAAAATAGAAAATGTAGTAAAGCCTTTTCTTTGAGTTGATTCAAGTGAAGCCAATTTTTTATTAGGCTTCTCCTCTCTCATTTTTCTTTTCTTTTCTTTTTTTACTTTTTTTTCTCTTTTTTTGTTCAGGATCTTTTCAATCCTTTCTTTTCTTTCTTTTTCAAGTAAGGATTACTATTTCTGGATATCCTTTAATAATTTTGAACTTCACTATCCTCTTCTTAAAATCAAAACTTTTTACCTTTCTTCACTTTATAAATTCATAATAGTTCATGATTTTTCATACAGTTTCATTCTTTTCTTCTTACATGAAACTATAAAATTCTTATTACTTCAAAAATACAATTTCATTTACTTTAAATAGAAAAACATATTCTTATCTTATTATACCAAACATCTTTAACTTAAAAATTGACCTTCATCATTTAAAAAGTTTTACCTAAATTTACCATAATATTCATAAACATAAGTATAGTCATTTAAAGTTAAATCATAATATCCCATGACATGTTAAATTAATTTTAAAAATATAGTTAATTAAGGCAAATAAAATTTTGTTTACTTCTTTTTTAAAAGAAAATTTTCTTTCCCCCAAAATTAAATTTTTAAGTAATTTAAAAAATGTGTTTTGACCTCAATTTTGAGGTCTTTCTTTCTTCCCCTCTTCCCATAACCTAAAATATAGCCTTAGGGTTTCTTATTTTTAGAGGACTAGATTGAATAATTAGAAATTCAAGTCATTTCTTCGCTCCTTGAAGTTTTATATGGACGATTTATAATCCTTGACGTCCAGTTGAGTCGATGGAAGCCGTCATATTGAAACTCTTGTTGAGTTCTTATAAGAATTTGAAAGACATTGGTGGACCCACGATGTGTGTGTGACATTTGACTTTCTGTCGAGAATAGTTTATTTGACTTTGGTTGTCACTTATGTGAGGAACGATCAATGATATACTCATTAAACAGCTTCAATTGAGTCAAAATAATTTCATTTGATGCGCCGTGTGTGAATTGAAATTAGATTGATGTGATCGTCGACGAATTTGTCCGAATGATTCTGGATGATGAAATGGACTATGTTGTCACGTTTGGAACGTCAATTTTAGCTAGGAAGGACATCTATTTTTCTTGGGGCGCCACGCTTGCACAAAATTTGATATTTTATAAAAAAATTATAATAATTTTTTTTTAATAAAAGGGTTTTTGAAATCATAAATTAAAAAAACCCTCACACCTCTTTTCAAGCTTATATTCTTTCCCTAGCCGAAACTCCCTTTCACCTCTCCTCTCCGAATCTTGAGGGTTTCTTGCCGGTCTTCCGGTCATCTCCTCCCTTTCCGAGCCCTCGTCGCCAATGGCTTCTCTGGTAGCCCGTCTATAATGGATTTTCCCGCCTAAACGAGTCTGGTAACCTTCCTGTTCTTGAGTTTGGGCATTATCTAGCCATTTTCTTTTCCCTTTGAGGTGTTTCTCAATCACCTCCCTTTTTTCTCACCATCAGTGAGCCCCTCGGTCTCGTCGACAATAAATACCTTGCGGGGGAGACTTTAGGGGTGATGATTTTTTTACGTTGAGGAGAAATATAGAGCTGGTGCTTCTCTTGGTTTAAGCATTTCTACTTCTGAATTTTCTTTAGTCTCTGGAAGTAAGAATTCTTCCTTCTCTTAGTTTTATTCTCGATTGTAGGACGAAATTTTTGGTTCCACTATGATTCTTTCTGTTTATAGTCTCTGGAAATTTTTCCACTCTTTCTTCTCTTCTTTAGTTATCTAACATGGTGTTTGTTTCCTTGCTGAAGTTCTCTTATATCTTCATTTGGGTAATTAAGAGTTAATGATGGAATTTGTGATCTTAATTTGGTGGATCCTTAGTTGTTTACTAGGTATCCCTTCTTGAAATATTGAATGTATATTCTATTTTTATTCATCTGAGAATATAATATTCTCTTTTGGCTTATGTTATTAATGACATTTGAATATTAAGCACAGTTTTATTTAAAAGAAAGCTAGATCCACTGGTATATATTGCTCATTGGAGAGGATCAGTTTGTTCTTGAGATTCTACTATCTATTTCTTTTAATTGTAAATAACATGAAGATAAATTAAGGACTAACAAAGAGAAATTTATTGCTATATTGAGAAGAATTTTATCCAGGATGAAGAATTTGATTTGCATATTTTGAATGAACTTTTGCATTGATCATTACTTTTGATGGTCATGAATCTTTTAAGTTTGAAAAAAATGAGAGAAAAGAAATGGAAGCATACTTCAGTGTGATCACTTTAATTAACTGAGATTTATATTATCATAAGCTGGATTTCTTTCTTGTGTCTCCATGAGTAATTTATCTTAGGGATTTCAGAATCCTTGTTTTACCACTGCTCCTGAGGTTTCCTTTATATTTAAAAAAAAAAAAGAAGCATCCGATCATATATAGGTTCTTGGTTTGATTTATATTTTCTGATTTTTTTTTAGTTTACACCATTTTATTGTCCAATAGGAAGTTCAACTTTCATTGTGGGATTATGGCTTCAAATTATTAAGCATTGGAGGTTTTAAATAAGAAGTTTAGCTTTCCTTATTACATCATGAAATCTGAATCCTATTTTTTTTAGATCAGGGATTAATTATCTCCTTAAGTGACTAGAATTTGGTTTGGTGGTTGCGTTTTGCTTCCTGATGTTCCCTTTATTTGAATATATACTACAATGTTTCTTTTGTGCTTTGAGGAGCTGTTTGATGGCTAGGTTTTGTTCTTATCATTTTTGTTCATATGTGCATACATGTTGGAGTCTCTTTTTTTGCATTGAGCGGTTGTTTTACTTTGCTCAATTTTTACTCTTATTATTGTTGCCCTTATTTAAAATTTATGGTTGGAAATCATTTTTTATGGTTTGGAATATATGTTTGGGGCTCGGTTTTGTTCTCCTTGCTGCCCCTTGTTCGAATATATGCTGGAAATCATTTTTATGATTTGGAATATATGTTTGGGGCTCTGTTTTGTTCTCCTTGCTGCCCCTTGTTCGAATACATGCTGGAAATCATTTTTATGTTTTGAAATATATGTTTGGGGCTCAATTTTTGTCCTCCTTGTTGCCCCTTGCTTGAATACATGTTGGAAATCATTTTTTATGATTTGGAATATATGTTTGGGGCTCCACTTTTGTTCTCCTTGCTGCCTTTTGTTTGAGTACATGCTGGAAATCATTTTTATGGTTTGGAATATATGTTTGGGACTAAGTTTTTTTTCTCCTTGCTCTCCCTTATTCGAACACATAATGGAGACTATATTTATGATTTTGAACACCCGTTTTGGGGTTGGATTTTATGCTTTTTTCTGCCCCTATTCAAATCATATTGAAAATTATCTTTTAGCTTTAAGAATTAGTTTTGGAGCTATAGTTTTTACTCCCCTTGTTGTATTATTTGAATACACATTGGAAATCATTTTCTGGTTTTGAAAAATGCTATAATATCTTAGATTTACTATTACTGCTTTATTTGAATATACATTGGAATTGTTTGGTGTTTTGGATAGACGCTTTAGCATCTCGAGTAATGATTCAATTTTAGCCTATTTATTGGGCTCGGCTCCGTTTCTTGATGGCTTAGACTTTGTCCCACTTGCTGGACTAGGTTTTGTTTGGTGATGGTTCATTTTTTTCAGCCACCTGTTGGATTCACTTTTACTCCTTAGCTCTCTTTTACTTGTGAAGTATATCATATAGTGGTTTTGGATTTTAACCTCTTCTTGGAATTGGCTTCGTGGTTACATAAATTTCATGGGTTTGAACTTGGCAACATGAGAATAGAAACTTATTTCTCCTTGGAAAATTGATAGAGCATGCAATAATCATATGGACAGGTTTAAAGTTTGAACCTAAAGGTGGAAGGTGGATGTTATAGAAATGTATAAATGATTACTTCTCTCATTTTCTTGATATGAGATATAGAAAATTTTGTTGGATGAGCATATGAAATGTTGAGGTGGCCTATGAGTTCGAGATGAGGGGCAATAGGCAATGATGCAAAGAACTATTGATCAACTTTTCTTATAGCTAAAAATATAAAAATCAATATTCAATTAGTGAGATACCCTTTCACCTCTTAAGTTGTCGGCAACTCTAACCCTTTTCAGAAGGCTTGAGATTTGGTAGTTAAAAAAGAAAAGATACACAATAATCCATGATACAGATCCTATACTTGCAAAAGGAACATATACTATATCCACAAAATGATAGATACCACACTCAAGAAATGATAAATATCACACCATAGACACTATACACTCGTTATAATATATATATATATATATATATATATATATATAGAAAGATAGATATATATATATGTGTGTGTGTGTGTATATATATATATATATACTTGATAACACTCACATATACACTCTGCATATCATATAATACATTTTATACACTACACAACAAATACCATGATACACAATAGACACTACAAATTACACTCTACACGATAGATACTATATTTATAACATATCATATATTACACACTAGACACTCCACATGACAGATACCACAAGAATAGATATTATATTTCTTTTGTATATTTCTTTAGATATTATATTTCTTTTGAAAGTCTAGATACTACACACCACACCCTGATTAGTTCAGATACTATACATTACTTATCTCAATATCACATATAGCTACACCACACTCTGATAAGTTCAGATACTATCTCACATGGGTATATTATACCTTCAATATAATAAGTCCAGATACTATTTGGGTTCACACTTCTTTTAAATGATAGGGTCTAAGGCTGCCTAATTATAGGGGTGATTCGTTAGTGACCTCTAGTTGATATTGATAGGTTGACTTTGATATATTCAATATATCAGTTGCTTGTGCGATTGAGATAAAAGAGAAAAAGAGGTCTAGTTTGAGCCTAACCCCAAATTAAAAGCTATTATCCCACTTTAAATTTTTATATGCTTATAATTTAACTTTTCTTTTATAATCTGCAAGTGTTTATCTAACCCCTTTTATATCATACAATTGTAATATGTTTTGTAGCATCGCCAGAATTAATCAGGTACATTTATTTGTTTTAGTTTTGTTCCTTCACTGCATTTTTTTATTGCACAGTCTTTATTTTCCTTATATTGCTTTACTTTCATAATTTTCCTTTAGTCTTTTCCTGTTACAGTACTTTACTACACAGTTTTTCCTTTCCTATACTGCATCGTACTATAAACATTCATCTGTATTCTTACTTTTAAATATTGTTTTCCTAGCATGTTTGTATAACACCCTAGGATAGGCCATTTGAGGCATGGTTTTTTCTTTTCTTTATCCCTTTTCTAGGAACAAGATGACAATGCGAGTGAGTGACAATTCATATCTGGACAACGGTCGAGACTTCAACAGAAGGAGGAAAGAGGAGCTTCAATTGAACTCCGATAGATTTAAATAACATATCTATAAAAAGTTGAGGTTGTTCGTCTAGCACGACGTAAATCTTCATATACTATCACTTAGGACTTCGTGTGATTTTGTATCATACGATATAAGTATTAAACTGTTTAGGATTCTGAGGTCGTCGTTCAGTACGATATAAATCCTCACATTTTTCGAGCTATTTGCATATGACAAGCAGAGATAAGCCCCGAATATCTAAATAATTCACAGGATTAAAATATCATATAATTTCCTTTTCAAAGATGTAAAGCCAAATCATAGATTAGTTTGAGATGTCACTGAATCTTCTTCAGTATCTTTGACATCTCCTACTTTTCGTTCCTTTGGATTCTGAAATTTGCTGTTCTTACTTGAACTTATCCCATTTCACTTTTACTATGAACAATCGTGGAAACTTAAATGTTGAATTCTTGAAGATGAAACTCCAATCTTATTCGAGAGTTTTCTTAGGTGACTTCAGTTGCATAAAATGTAATTAATTATAGGGGCTTGCCTTTATAGAGAATTAAGAACCAAAATTAATCTAAACCCTCTCTAATTTGTGTATTAAATAGGGGCATTTGTCGACTATAAATTTGCAGTATAAAATTTTCAGACCAAAATAGAGTCATAAACTTTAAATTTTAGATAAGTAAGCCTACAAATAAGTGATACGTTCATCCTTCAAGATGATATATCATTCATGATATCGTGCTCAGCTATATATCGTGCTCAGCTATAGATATATGAGGTCTATTCCGTCTAATCATTTTCCAAAAATAATAAAAAAATACCATTTTCACAAAATTAAAATTACATTATATATTATACTAAATTTAAATTTTAAAATCTAATTTAAAAAAAAAAGCTGACAATGTGTTAGTACAAAATTTAGTTGGTGAAAGAAAACAATAAATGCATGAAAATAAAAACTAACTTGTAGAGGATTTTTTAGTATGAAACTGGGCCCTCGCATACTGTAGGTTCTAACTTTAAAAATTCTTACAGGCTTTAAAACATTAAAAGAAACATAATATACTTTAAATGATTTGTTGAAAATTAAGAATAGAAAGAAAAACTGAAAAAATACTAAAAATGCGGAAAAAGTAAAAAATCTACAATTACTATTACAAATTAGGTCCATGTTGACCTCACTTTTGGTTGAAGTTTAGTTTTTCCTCTTTAATTGCCTAGGGTCTACTCATAGGATTTTTCCGTTGACTATTCTTGGAAAACTAGAAGAGGAACCCTCACCATTAGAAATTCTACTCTCCTCTTTGCTCAACTTGAAGTTCCACATATTGGTCCTAACCTTTAGCATTTAGTAGGTAGGGTCAATATGGAAGAGCTCAAGGGGAGTTCCCATAGGACTACTTGCCCTTAGGGTTGACTCTGGGTGTTGTTCTAGGGCTAAGGCACTCACCTGCACTCACTCTCACTCACAATCACTCACAACCCTAAACCCAAATTTTCCTAACTTTGGTCCATTGATCCTTTGGGACTCATGTAGATGATCCCCTAAATCTACTAGCCCTAGGTTAGGGTTTAGCTAAAACCAATACATAGAGGACCCAAATGGGGTTTCCATTGGTCCATAGCTCATTTATGGTGGTTAGCTCCTCAATCCTACCCAAATTATTCAACTTGGCCTTTTGCCCCAAAATCCCCCAAATTACCTAGATACCCTTGGAGCCCTAAATTTAGCCAAAATTCCTAAAATTCCCAAATTCACCCAAAATATCAAATTTTGTTCAAAAATGATTTCAAACCTTTTGAAAGTACCCAAATTACCCAAAATGCTAAATTTACCAAAATATCCCCAAAATTAACAAAATTACAAAAATACCATTGATACCTCAAACTTTCCCAAAACCTCCAAAATCTCTCCAAATATTTCCAAAACCCATTTGGACCCCTCAATTGGACCCAATTTGAGCAACTAGATCATTTTGACCAAAACCCCCAAATTGCTTTTGAAGGCCCAATTTCCCCATATTTACCTCAAATGTCCATCAATTTGATCACAATTTCCCCCAATTTCAATCCTAAACTCAAATTCACCTTCCATATAACCAATTTAAACCAAATCCAAGCTCAACTTGCCCATTCTTTGAGCCAAATTTTGATCTAGGTCAAACCCCCAATTTTGGCCACATGACTTAATCTCACCAAATTAAACCCCATAGCCTACTCAATTTGCTACAATTTGTGTTGAAAACTCATCATAACAATCCTACACATCAAAATTGACCTTTAATTGGCCTTGTTGAAGCCTCAATTTCTTTTAATTTTGACCTAAGTCCAAAAACCCCTATTTTGCCCCAAATTGGCCATACCTCAAAATTCCACCAAATTGATTATCTTAGCCCCAAAATTGGCACCCAATTTATGTTGAAAAAACTTCATGACATTCCTATTGACCATTTTCAACAATCAATTTGGACTTAGCCCAAGCTTAGCCCAATCCAGACTCAAGCTTAGCCCAACATGCCCAAAGTGGCCAAGTTTTCAAAATACTTCAAATTGAACCCCCAATTGAACTCAAAATCATTTCAATCCTTCACCAAAAATCTTCATTACAATGATCTACAGATCTACACATCAGCTAAATAATGTTGATCAATCATTTGGGCTAATTGACATGCCTAGCCTAACCCAAACCTAACCTTTAGCCATTTTGACCCACATGAACTCACATGGACCCCTTCAGCAAAAATTGACCTAATCAAGCCAAATTAGCCAACCAAAGACCACCACAGCCACTAAGCCCTTACGTCTAAACTAGTTAAAGTGAGATATAGACCAAAGGTCTTTTGGTTTAAGGGATTTCACCCCATATTTTGCCTAAACTCAAATATCTCCTTCATCATTACTTACCCTTGGCGGTAAAACATAATTAAGCACCCCCTGACCTCTCTGAGCCAAGAAGTGACTGATCTTTGGTCAGACTGATCATTGGTCAGCCACCACCTAGGTCACCGGAAAACACCAACCGGAGAGGGCCAAAAATGGTCAAGCACCCACTTAATCCCATCCACGCTGTCCCAATCCTATTGGATGCTTGGGGCCTTCTTTCTTCCACCTAAGCAATTGGGCTAACCCACTGGCTAGCCCAATTAAAGCCCCCATGTCTCCCTTATTTAGACAGCCATCCCCCATAGCTAGAAGAGCTACCAAAATCAACCTCAGCAAAGCTCTGTTCAATTGCCTCTAAACTTCACTCACAGCATAGAGAAGCTTAGCTCCATTGTCCTCTAGCCCTAACTTCCACTGTGCAACCCTAATTTTGAACTTGAAAATTAGGGAAGAAATAGGACATTCTCTAAAACTCCCCAAAAATCAAACTAAAATCACCCACACCATCCCTTCATTGAGAGAGGAAGTTCCCCTATCAAAGTCCTCTCACCAGACCACCCTAACCCTGACTTTGATCAACACCCCAAATTGAGTTTGATCAATTTCATACTTGGACCAAACAAGAGCTCAAATTGGTACTTGGAGGAGCTTCATAAAGTCCACAAGAAGGTTTAGAAGCAATCTAATTGCCGCCTCACCTCTTGGATTAAGGTATTGGATCTTCCCCCTCTTCCGAGTTTAAATCTACTCTCTATGCTTATCTACTTGATTTCATAGCATGTTATCCATATGGATGTGTTCCACTAGGTCAGATGCATCTTTAGAAATAAATCGTGCCCAATTTGGTTGAGTCTAGGATTAGAAATTAGGGTTAGAAGGTGGACGGTTCTCGGTGCACACCAGTTGGGGATGAAGAGCCTCAACTGTTGGATCGCGCGGTTCATGGATGGACGAATCAGATGGAGTCGGATGGCATTTTGGTTCGTGAATGCACCGCCAGTCAGGTAAAATGCGCCGAATTAGAGCTCAACGCATGGCCTGTTTGACGCTGTCAAGGTTGACGTGGTTAAGTAGGAAAACAGGGAATTAAATAATTCAGAAAATGCTTCCTACCTTCAAAAATTCCTATATTGGTGTAGAAAAATTTCAAAAATAAAAGAAAAATACCATAATGCTCAGTGAATAGAGGAAAATAATGTGGGAATGGTTTGAATTTTATTTAATGCATAGTTTATTTTTAATTAATTAAATAAGGTTTTCAATCTCTTAACTCTTCACGCATGTAGATATTTCACCATGGCTTGATATTTTGGCATGTTGTTGCCTCTATCATGAGGGATATTCTCTAATTTTTTTAAAGTCAGAGAATACCTTTAGACAGAGATCCATATTTTTCAAGTTTATATCTATTATTTGCATAAATTAATCATAATAATTTGCATATTACTTAGAAAAATCTAAAGAAATTTTGGAAGGTTTATTTTGACCAGAGAATGCTATGGAAAATTTTTCATGAGTTAAGTCATTAAGAACACACTTAACTCTCACAAAACCCTAAAATACAAAGGAAATTAATTTGGGAAAGAAATTAATTTGGGAATTAATTTGGGAAAAATAAACATCTAAATGACTTGCATCTCATTTTTCACTGTGATTTAAAGTTCAGAGAACTCCCCATAAAAATTTCAAAACATTTGGAGTTCATTTGATAACTTAACTTGATTTTCTAAGTTAAATGGTATTTTTGACACTAAAATGATTTTTAATAATTAAAATATAACTCAAAAAATTCAGGGGTATTTTCTAAAAATAAAATGATATTTACAATAAAAACTTGATTTTTAGCCTATTTTAAATATTTAAATAATTAAAAATTCATAAAAATCACAAATATAATATGACTCATGGAAATGTTCCAATTTTTTTCTTAATCACTTAGGAACAATTGGAATATTTTTCCTGCTTTTTTAAATAAAGATATTTAATTTTAAAGCTTAAGAATAATTTTTAAAAGGCTAAAAATGAGTTTTCACTAAAATAATTCTAATAAATCAAGGAAAAATAAGAAAAATATATTATAATAATTCAAAGGAAAATTATAAAAATGTAAAATTTACTTCTTTGGGTTCCTTGAACTTAGAGAGATTTAATAAAAATATAAAACATAATTTTCCACATTAAAAATATTTTATAATTAATTAATGCTCCAGAACTTAAAATAATTTTATTAATTCAAATAGATTATAAAAAATCATGAAATTTTGTTCACATGGTTCTCTAGTCCGATTATACCTCCAATAAAAATTTCAAGTGATTAGGCTTTGCCTTGGTCAAGTTATGGAATTTTCTTAGAAAAATCCTATTCTTGCATATAAATAATTATATAAATTAAATTAAAATTTTAAAAATCACATTTTCTCATTTGATGTTTCAATTGACCCATGAGTGTGGAGGAATAAAAGTTCCAAAGTTAGTTGAATTAAATTTGATAAATTATGAAGTGATAGAGGCTTAGGGGCAAAAGTGTAATTTTAGAAATTTAGCCTTAATTAACATTTAAGCTTAATTAAAGAAAGGGAAATGGGCAACATTTGATCTTAATTAACATATTTGGATGATTGAAACACAAGGAATTAATAGGTAGAAACCAATCTCACTTTTTCCAAATAAATGATAAATTTGAAATTTTCCTAGGTTATCAAAATTTGGAAGTCTACCAAATTGAATGATCCTAGACTTAGGGGTATAGTTTTGGGTGTTAATAACTCACTAATTTAATACCCCTACCTCATTTTCAAGTGACATTCAAATGTTTTGATGATGAATTATTGTCACTTAAAGTTTAATCTCTTTCAAAATGACTAAGAAATCCATCATGATCTTAAAGGCTTGGTGGTGACTCAAGCTAAATAAAATTTGGTTAAATGAAGAGTAGAAAAGTGAATAAAAATTGAACACCTTTGAAATAGTACAAGCCCAAGTTAAAAGAAAAATTGGCTAAGTGTCTTAAAAACACTAACTTGCCCCTTTAAGGGTCTTCACCTATATAATTCTCAAATTGAATGATAAATGATAATCACCCTACTCAGAGGCATAATTGAAGAGGCATATATGAAGCATAACTGTTCATTGAACACTAGAAAAATTTATAGGATGGATTATTAAGCAACATAATAATTATAATTGAGCTCGAGACTTTTCACCAGACGGTGAGGGGAAAGCTTGGACCTGCCTTTTTCTCCTGACCTGTTGGATACCTCGGAGGTCTACTAAACTTGATATGTTTTTTATTAATTATCCTTAATCAAACTAATAAGGACTCACCAAGATATAATCTAGGAACTTTATTTTTACAGATTTACATAAAATGCCCTTACATGCATTTTGAGTTTCAGTTAGAGATGATGAGAAGACCAACCATGTACACTTTTATTGTGATTTATTTACATACATTTTTGCTTTTCCGTATTTTTTTTAGTACGTTACTGTACTTACTCACCTTCATGTATAACCAAAATTTGAACTTGCATGCAAAACAATGATGTCACCCTACATGAAAACCAAAACTGTTAGGATAGCCAAAAAACCAAAACTAAAATCAAAATAAAAATAAAAAAAATCAACCAAAATAAAATTCACTGCCATAACATTCAAAATATAAACAACTCAAAATTTAATCACAAACATAAAAAAATAACAACTACAACTAAATTAATACATCTCTATCGAGAATCCCTCGTAGGAGGTAACCTATGGTTGCTAACGAGGCTTCCCATGATCTAAATGAAAGTATGGAACTGATTAAGTTGAGTTTAGTAAATTCATTTGGACTGAGTGAATCTAATAGAAAATAGTGGTACTAGAGCGAGGGAACCTTAGGATCGTAGCCGGTGTCGCCCTAATCAACTTTAACATGCCCTATAACATTTAAAGAACTACAACCATAGGGCCGTCTGATTTCACACCATAACTTGACACACTAGAAAACTCAAACTCGTCATAGCAAGGAGCTTGGAGCTAGCACTGTGGGCAACACGACCATCTTCAACAGCAAAACCTGTCTTCCTAAGCTAAATAAATTTCCTTCCTTAGAATTAAGAAAACAAGCCATAGGATTTTGAGGTTTTCTGCTTATGCAACATAAATCCTCACCTCATCTTTAGGTCTTTGTATAGCTCTGCTGTGCAATCTAAGCTCTAACTCGTGTTAGGATTCCGAGGTTGTGGTTTGCGGCTTAAACCCTCACATCTTCTAGGCTATTCATGTGATCGTTTCACACAAATGTAAGCCCTAACAAATAAAATTGGCAGGATACAACACCTAAATATTTCTCCTCAAAACTGAAGTCAACAATAGGATAGACATGGAAGTCACCGAGGTTCTCCTTCGGTTCTGTGACATCGCCTAGCTCTTCCTCCTTTCGGATTCTACAATAAATGTTCCAAAATTAAGCCATTTCCATTTCACGCCTCGTTTGTATGATCTCGTTGAAAAGTCCTATCCTTTTGACCTCTTTGAAGATAACATTTTCTTGATTTTTATCTAGAGTTTCTTAAATGACTTTGGTCATTTAAGATGTTCATTTCAGATGTAATTAATTATACGGGCTTACCCTTATAGGAAGCTTGTCCAAAGCCAGCTTAATATAAACCCTATTTAATTCTTCATATTATATAAAGGAACTTATTGGCAAATAAAACAGTTTCGCAGAACAAACGGACGTCATATATTTCTTAGTTTATTTGATCGAGCCTCATCCTAAAATCTTGTGTTTATCCTTCGAGATAGATATAGGGTTTGAGGTATAGTACTCTTTCTTTTAAAATATGAAAAATATGGGGTCATTTTGATTTCATATTTTTTCCAAAACTTATATATTTATATGTAAATTAAAACATCCTTCCGAAGCGGGCGATGAAATTTCGATTCCGGTGACCGATAGCTTCTTACGGGCAACACCTCAACCAAAATAGTGCCGACAGTCCACAACACATCATTAAAATGAAAGTTCTTACTATAACAGTTTTAAAACAACAACAAACAACAACCAATAAAAATAACAAAGAAACATCAAACAAACTAACTCCTAAGATATTAATCTTCATCGCCTTCCTCATCATCACCAACTTCTTCTTATTCTTCTTCTTCTTCATCTTCTTCATGATCTAGAGCATAAGGAGTGGAGCTGAGGCAAGTTGGAAATTCTACTATATACTCACCCCTAAGATATCTAACCATAGACTCCTTATAAGCTATATCATGTTGAACTCTCCTCAGCTTATATTCATCATTGTAAACATTCCTTGCTTCAATTCTTCCAATCATATTCTGCATATTCACAATATCCATTTTTTGAATCATGAGTTGCTCCATAATATTTTCAAGTGAAGCAGAGCGAGAAGTAGATGCCTCTGTAGCTGATGTTGAGGGTTTATCACTACCTCCACTCCAGTACTCAACAAATGATTCAACTTTTTGAACCATATGCTTCCTAATAGGATTTCGTGGTTGTAGCTTTTCCTCATTTCTTTGGGACTCTACTCCTAATTGCTCACATAAAGTGAAAATCAGGGTAGGGTAACCCAAACCACTAGATGTAACATTGCTAGCTATATGATACACCTAAAATATATAGTATTTTTATACACATTTTTATATCTATTTTTGAGATGTTGCACTTTAATGAAAGATATTTGTGTGTTTTTCTTTCAGGTACAATCAAATGGATCCAAAATGCTAAAAGGAGTGAAAATGATCAAATTTGGAGAAAAAATGATGAAGGAGCAAAAATGATGAAGATGCAAAAAAGAACTCGGGAGTCTAAGCATCGGAGAGTAGGGCCTAAGTGTCAAGTACTCCGCGTTTAAACACTAGAAGTAGTTATTTGATGATTTATTGAATTTAAATGAATTTTTGAAAATGTGTTTGAAGCAACCCTTGGTAAAAAAGTGGGAAATAGTCCGTGGACACGAAAATTCATTCAAATGGCTTTTGCAAGGAAGAACTTCTAGAAGATTCATTAGTCGGAAAGGCAATCAACGAAGGAAAATTAAAATTTAAAAAAGAGAGTTTTTTGAAAGGAAAATTTCTATTTTTACAAAGTCTTATTAAATCTTTAAGATTTATTATAGAAATATTGTAGTGCTGTTTTTTATATTAAGTCTTTGTTTGTGTGTTTTTATTTTCATTTTATTTTATTTTTATTTTTAGGTGTTTTATAGTAATGTATGCATAGTTCAGGTTGTATAAGACTTGTGCATTACGAATCTGAATTAGAAAGTGCTATTAGAAAAATTAAAAAATTAAAAATTACTGAAAATTTTTAAGAAATAACAAATCAAAATAATCAAAATGTTGAAAAATTTAGACCTTTAAGATTTAGTGCAAACCCTACGGCGCATGAACTTCATTATAGTATTTAAAAACTTGTTGTAGTGACTAAATTGTAGTATTCAACTGTAGTGGCTAATTCATTTGAGCTTAAACCTGCTATTATCCAAATGATATCAAATAATCAGTTTGGGGGAGCACCAACTAAAGATCCAAATTTACATTTTACCAATTTTCTAGAATTGTGTGCTACATTTAAATATGATGATGTATCAGATGATGTTATAAGACTTAGATTATTTTCTTTCTCATTGAGGGATAAAGCTACGATATGGTTACATTCATTATCACCTAGATCTATTATAAGTTGGGGTGATTTAGTGTAAAAATTCCTTGCTAAATATTTTCCACTATCAAAAACTGTGAAGCTTAGAAATGATATTACATCTTTTTGCTAGTTTGAAGGAGAATCTATCTATGAAGCACGGGAATGATTTAAAGAACTCTTAAGAAAGTGTCCACACCATGCTATACCAGAATGTTTAATAATTGAAACTTTTTATAATGGATTTTTTGGTTCTCTTAGATCTATTATCGATGCCACTGCTGGTAGTTCATTGAAATGACGTTTATTTAATGACGTTTATGCTTCAATTGAAGAGATGGCTACAAATAATTTTCAATGGCCCTCTAAAAGGATAAATCTTTACAAAGTAGCCAATGTTAATGAAATTGATGCTTTTGTCATGTTATCAAATCAAGTTACTACAATTTCAAGGAAGTTAGACCAATTTGGAATGAATTTCTCTCAACCAATTTTCATGATTGAAGAGAATTCATTAGGTCAAATGGTAGATTCTCAAGCATCATTAGAAACTTTGAACGCCATAAATAACAAACAGAATAACTTATATTCAAGTTATTATAACCCAGGTAATAACCCAGTTTGGAAGAATCATCCTAACTTTAACTAGAATAATACTTCTTCTACAAATCAACAATGGGCAAACAAAAAAATGGGGGAACAAGCAAGTAAACTCATTAGAAAACTGGAACAACCAAGGGAATAGTAATTATAGACCTACTTATCCACCAAGTTTTAAAAGAAATCCACAATTTAAGGAGATGAAGTTGTCTATACAAGAAGTGGTGTTACAAATGGGAAATTAATTATAAAGTCACGGAGCTACAATTAGAAATATTGAGAATCAATTGGGACAAATAGCAAATTCATTAAGTAATAGATCCAAAGGAACACTTCCTAGCAATACAGAAGTAGATCCAAAAGACTAGAATAAAGAGCAA
This sequence comes from Phalaenopsis equestris, assembly GCF_001263595.1. NCBI lineage: Eukaryota > Viridiplantae > Streptophyta > Magnoliopsida > Asparagales > Orchidaceae > Phalaenopsis > Phalaenopsis equestris. The sequence goes on along the minus strand of NW_018165321.1, from coordinate 48,415 downwards.
GTAAAAGTCGTTCAACTTAGAAGAGGAAGAGAATTGGAAGGTAGAGTTCAAAAAGAGACTAAAGTAAAGAGATAAGAGATTTAAGAACCAAAAGAGGACACTCTAAAAGGTTTAGAGAGACCTATTTCTCCACTTAAAGTTGGCTTGGAAAATCCACCACCTCCATTTCCTCAGAGGCTCCAACAACAAAAGTTGGATAAGCAATTTTCAAAATTTCTAGAAATTTATAAGAATCTTACACATAATATTCCATTTTTTGAAGCTCTAAAAGGAATGTCAAGTTATGTGAAGTTTATGAAGGATAATATTAATAGGAAAAGGAAGTTTAAAGATAATGAAACTATTACACTTAGTCAGGAGTACAGTGCTATAATTCAGAAAAAGCTTCATGAAAAGCTTTAAGATCATGGTTGCTTTACAATTCCATGTGCAATAGGAGACAAATTTTATGGGAAAGCTTTATGTGATTTTGGTGCAAACATCAAGCTTATGTCATTATAAATTATTAAAAGAATGGGATTAGGTAAAATAACATTTATTACTATAACTTTACAGTTAGCAGATCATTCAATAACCTATCCTAAGGGGGTTATAGAAGATGACCTAGCAAAAGTGGATCAATTTATCTTTCTTGTTGATTTCATTGTACTAGTTATGAAGGAATATACGGAGATACCTATCCTTTTGGGGAGGCCTTTCCTATCCATGGGAAGAGCAATGATAGAAGTGCAGAAAGGAGAATTAACTATGTGCGTCAATTATGAAACAATTACATTTATTATTTCCAAATCAATTAACTATTGTGCAAAAGGTAAAGATGATGATGTTATAGAATGGATGTGATTAGATATTTAAGTGAATGTCATTTCAAAACAATTCATGAAGAGAAATCTGAAATGAAAGAGTTGGAGCACGAGCAAAAAGAGAAATTAGATCAATATGAAGATTTATATAAGGAAGATACAAATTATGTTCCAGTAAGTTTTGAAGTTTTGTACATGAAAGAAAAAGATAAATCTTTTTATCCATCAATTGAAAAACCTCCCGAGCTTGAGTTGAAGTTACTTCTTGAACATTTGAAGTATGTCTTTTTAAGGTGGTTCCTCTACATTACCTGTTATAATTTCCTCAAAATTAACTACAGAAGAAGAAGAGATTTTGATGAAAACTTTAAGGACTTACAAGAAAGCCTTTGGAGGGAAAATTACAGATATATAAAAGGAAATTAGTACTTCCATTTGTATGCATAGAATTCATATGGAAGAGAACTGCAAATCCATGGCTGATCCTCATAGGAAATTCAATCATAGTCTGAAAGAAGTTGTTAAGAAAGAAATTTTAAGGTTGTTAGATGCTGGAATTATCTACCATATTTCAGATAATGTATAGGTTAATCTGATTCACTGCGTTCCTAAGAAACGAGGAGTGACTTTGACTTTAAATGAACATAACGAGTTAATACCTACAAGACAAGTCACAAGATGGCGAATATGTATTGATTATAGAAAATTAAATCTCTCTACTAAGGAAGATCATTTTTCACTACCCTTTCTAGATCAAATGTTGGATAGACTAGCTAGGTATAAATACTTTTGTTTTCTGGATGGATGTACTAGTTATCACCATATACAAATAGCTCCTGAGGATCAAGAGGAAACAACTTTTACTAGTCCTTATGGTACAATGGATTTTAGAAGAATGCCCTTTGGTTTATGTAATGCACCTGCAACATTTCAAAGATGTACGATGGCTATTTTTTGTGATTTAATTGAGAAAGGGATTGAAGTTTTTATGGATGTTTTTTTAGTCTTTGGAATTCATTTGAATCATGTTTAGAACATTTATCAAAAGTTCTTAAGCACTATGAATTAGTCCTTAATTGAGAAATTAGTCCTTAATTGAGAAAAATTCCAATTTATGGCAGCAAGAGGAATAGTTTGGGTCATCAAATGTCAAAAAATGGTATGAAAGTTGATCCTGCAAAAATTCAAGTGATTGCTAATTTACCTTACCCATCAAGTGTGAAAGAAATTAGGAGTTTTTTAGGAGAGTTTTTTAGGAACTGGCGATAGATTAAAGACTTTTCAAAAATTGCTAAGCCTCTATGTGATGAAAGAGATGCAATTTTTAATTTTGATAAAGACTGCCCAAAAGCTTTTGAATTATTAAAACAAAAATTAGTCACTACACCAATTATAGTTTCATAAGATTATGCGAATAGTAATTATAGACCTACTTATCCTCCAAGTTTTAAAAGAAATCCACAATTTAAGGAGATGAAGTTGTCTATACAAGAAGTGGTGTTACAAATGGGAAATTAATTATAAAGTCAATGAGCTACTATTATAAATATTGAGAATCAATTTGGACAAATAACAAATTCATTAAGTAATAGATCCCAAGGAACACTTCATAGTAATACAGAAATAAATTTAAAAGTCCTGAATAAAGAGCAAGTAAAAGCCGTTCAACTTAAAAAGGAAGAGAATTTGAAGGTAGAGTTCAAAAGAGACTAAAGTAAAGAGAGAAGAGATTGAAGAACCAAAAGAGACGAAGAAGAGAGTTTGATGAAAACTTTAAAGGCTTACAAGAAGCCTTTGGAGGGAAAATTGCTCATATAAAAGGAATCAGTACAAGGGATCATTTTTCATTACCCTTTCTAGATCAAATGTTGGATAGACTAGCTGAGTATAAATATTTTTGTTTTCTGGATGGATATACTAGTTATCACCAAATATAAATAGCTCCTGAGGATCAAGAGAAAACAACTTTTACTAGTCCTTATGGTACAATGGATTTTAGAAGCATGCCCTTTGGTTTATGTAATGCACCTGCAACATTTCAAAGATGTACGATGGCTATTTTTTGTCATTTAATTGAAAAAGGGATTGAAGTTTTTATGGATGCTTTTTTAGTGTTTAGAATTCATTTGAATCATGTTTAGAACATTTATCAAAAGTTCTTAAGCACAGTGAAGAAACAAATTTAGTCCTTAACTGGGAAAAATTCTAATTTATGGTAGCAAGAGGAATAGTTTGGGAAATCAAATGTCAGAAAATGGTATGAAAGTATATCCTGCAAAAATTCAAGTGATTGCTAATTTACCTTACCCATCAAGTGTGAAAGAAATTAGGAGTTTTTTAGGACATGTTGGGAGTTTTTTAGGATTAGGAGTTTTTTAGGACATGTTGGATTCTACTGGCGATAGATTAAAGACTTTTCAAAAATTGCTAAGCCTCTATGTGATGAAAGAGATGCAATTTTTATTTTTGATAAAGACTGCCCAAAAGATTTTGAATTATTAAAACAAAAATTAGTCACTGCACTAATTATAGTTTCTTAAGATTATGCGAATAGTAATTATAGACCTACTTATCCACCAAGTTTTAAAAGAAATCCGCATTTTAAGGAGATGAGGTTGTCTATACAAGAAGTGGGGTTACAAATAAGAAATTAATTATAAAGTCAAAGAGCTACAATTAGAAATATTGAGAATTAGTTGGAAAAAATAACAAATTCATTAAGTAATAGATCCAAAAGAACACTTCCTACTAATACAGAAGTAAATCCAAAAGACTAGAATAAAGAGAAAGTCGTTCAACTTAGAAGAGGAAGAGAATTGGAAGGTAGAGTTCAAAAAGAGACTAAAGTAAAGAGATAAGAGACTGAAGAACCAAAAGAGGACACTCTGTAAGGTTTAGAGAGACTTATTTCTCCACTTAAAGTTGGCTTGGAAAAGCCACCACCTCCAATTCCTCAGAGGCTCCGACTACAAAAGTTGGATAAGCAATTTTCAAAATTTCTAGAAATTTTTAAGAAGCTTACACTTAGTATTCCATTTTTTGAAGCTCTAAAAGGAATGCCAAGTTATGTGGAGTTTATGAAGGATAATCTTAATAGGAAAAGGAAGTTCAAAGATAATGAAACTATTACACTTAGTGAGGAGTGCAGTGCAATTATTCAGAAAAAACTTCCTAAAAAATTAAAAGACTTAAAGATCCTGGTTTCTTTACAATTCCATGTGCAATAGGAGACAAATTTTATGAGAAAGCTTTATGTGATTTTGGTGCAAGCATCAAGCTTATGTCATTATAAATTATTAAAAGAATGGGATTAGGTGAAATAACATTTATTACTATAACTTTACAGTTAGCAGATCATTCTATAACCTATCTTAAGGGAGTTATAGAAGATGACCTAGCAAAAGTGGATCAATTTATCTTTCTTGTTGATTTCATTGTACTAGTTATGGTGGAAAATAAGGAGATACCTATCATTTTGGGGAGTCATTTTCTATCCATGGGAAGAGCAATGATAGAAGTGCATAAAGGAGAATTAACTATGCACGTCAATTATCAAACAGTTACATTTAATATTTCCAAATCAATTAAATATTCTACAAAAGGTAAAGATGATGATGCTATGGAATGGATGTGATCAAATATTTAAATGAATGTCATTTCAAAATAATTTTTGAAGAGAAATCTGAAATGAAAGAGTTGGAGCACGAGCAAGAAGAGAAATTAGATCAATATGAAGATTTATATAAGGTTCGAGAAAGTTATGAAGTTTTTGAAACGACAGAAAAATATACATATTTTTATCCATCAATTGAAAAACCTCTTGAGCTTGAGTTGAAGTTGCTTCTTGAAAATTTGAAATATGCCTTTTTAGGTGATTCCTCTACATTACCTGTTATAATTTCCTCAAAATCAACTATAGAAGAAGAATAGAGTTTGACTTTAAGGACTTACAAGAAAGCCTTTGGAGGGAAAATTACAGATATAAAAGGAATCATTACTTCCATTTGTATGCATAGAATTCATATGGAAGAGAACTGCAAACCCATGGTTGATCCTCATAGGAAATTCAATCCTAGTATGAAAGAAGTTGTTAAGAAAGAAATTTTAAGGTGGTTAGATGCTAGAATTATCTACCCTATTTCAGATAGTCCATAGGTTAATCTTATTCACTGCGTTCCTAAGAAAGGAGGAGTGACTTTGACTTTAAATGAACATAACAAGTTAATACCTATAAGATAAGTCACAAGATGACAAATATGTATTGATTATAGAGAATTAAATCTCTCCACTAGGAAAGATCATTTTTCACTACCTATTCTAGATCAAATGTTGGATAGACTAGCTGTGTATAAAAACTTTTGTTTTCTGGATGGATATACTAGTTATCACCAAATACAAATAGCTCCTGAGGATCAAGAGAAAAAACCTTTTACTAGTCCTTATGGTACAATGGATTTTAGAAGAATGCCCTTTGGTTTATGTAATGCACCTGCAACATTTCAAAGATGTACGATGGCTATTTTTTGTGATTTAATTGAGAAAAGGATTGAAGTTTTTATGGATGCTTTTTTAGTCTTTGGAATTCATTTGAATCATGTTTAGAACATTTATCAAAAGTTCTTAAGCACTATGAAGAAAAAAATTTAGTCCTTAATTGGGAAAAATTCTAATTTATGGTAGCAAGAGGAATAGTTTGGGACATCAAATGTCAGAAAATGTTATGAAAGTAGATCCTGCAAAAATTCAAGTGATTGCTAATTTACCTTACCCATCAAGTTTGAAAGAAATTATGAGTTTTTTAGGACATGTTGGGTTCTACTGGCGATAGAGTAAAGACTTTTCAAAAATTGCTAAGACTCTATGTGATGAAAGAGATGCAATTTTTTATTTTGATAAAGACTACCCAAAAGCTTTTGATTTGTTAAAACAAAAATTAGTCACTGCACCAATTATAGTTTCGTAAGATTGGGGAAAACCTTTTGAATTAATGTGTGATGCTGGTTACTATGCCATTGGAGTTGTTTTAGGACAAAAGAATGATAAGATTTTTAAGGTTATCTACTATGATAGTAGAACTCTTAATGAAGCTCAAATTAATTATACCACAACTGAGAAAGACTTATTAGCAGTAGTGTATGATTTTGATAAATTTAGATCATACTTAATTTGAACTAAATGTATTATGCATACATATCATTCTGCTATTAAGTATTTAATGAAAAAGAATGATGCAAAACCAAGACTTAAAAGATGGATTCTTTTTTTGCAAGAACTTAACTTCGAGAGAGTATATAGAAAGGGAGCTGAGAATCAAATTGTTGATCATTTGTCTAGGCTTGAATTAGAAAAACCACTCAGTTTTGAAAAGGAAATTGATGAACATTTTATATATGAAAATTTGATCAATGTTAATGGCTGGCATGTTCCCTAGTATGTAGACATTATGAACTTCATTGTTAGTGATATTATACCCTATGAAATGACATACCAACAAAAGAGGAAATTTTTATCAAAAGCTAAGACTTATTTTTTTGATGACCCATTTTTATAAAAATAAGGAAATGATCTTATTATTCAAAGATGTGTACCTTTAGAAGAAACTTATGAAATTATCCAAAAATGTCATAATTCTAATTTTGGGGTACATTTTGGTGTTGACAAAACAACTTCTAAAATTTTACAATCTGGATTTTATTGGCCTACAATCTTTAGAGATGTTAACGCTTATATCAAAACTTGTGGTCAATGTCTATGAGTAGGCAAGATTTTTAGGAAAAGTGAGAAGCCCCTCAATTAAGTGTTAGAAGTTGAGATATTTAATGTTTGAGGATTAGATTTTATGAGACCATTTATACCATTTTTCGTAAATTTATATAAAGTGTTAGCAGTAGTCTACGTGTCTAAATGGATAGAAGCTGTTGCTTTGCCTTGATGTGATGCTTAAATTGTTGCAATATTTTTAAGAACGAACATATTTTGTAGATTTGAGATGTCGGGAGTAATCATAACTAATGGGGGAAGTTATTTCAGAAATGCATGATGGAAAAGTTATTAAAGAAATATCATATTTACCATAGAATTGCTACTTCTTATCATCCTCAGATAAAGTGGTTTAGCTGAATTATCCATTCGTGAAATTAAGAGAATGTTGGAAAAGTCTGTAAATCTAACCAAAATGGATTGGTCAGTCAAACTTGACTTTGTTTTGTGAGCTTATAGGACTGCATATAGAACTCTTATATGAATGCCCTTATACAAGCTAATATTTGGGAAAGCGTGTCACTTACCAGTTGAACTTGAGCATAAAGCATATTGGGCTATTAAGGAATTTAATTTCAATTTAAAGGATGCTGACGAGAATAGAATATTGCAATTAAATGAGCTTGAAGAGATAAGGAATGAATCTTATGAAAGTGCTAAGATTTACAAAGAATATATGAAAATGTGGCATGATCGGTGGATTGTGACTAAAAATTTTCAGCCATGGTAACAAGTTTTGCTTTACAATGCAAGGTTAAGATTATTTCCAGACAAACTTAAGTCAGATGAGTGGGCCCATTTGTTGTGAAGAAAGTTTATCCCTATGGAGTTGTGGATATCAAAGATCCTAAAACTGATAAAATATTCAAAGTTAATGGTCACAGGTTGAAATCCTATTTTTTATGTGACCAACTTAAATTAAATGATTTTTTGATGTTGGGTCAACCAAAATAAACATTGGTTACATCATACTGACGACATTAAACCAAGCGCTCTGTGGGAGGCAACCCACAGTTATCTGTGTGTTTGTTTTTATTATTATGTGTCATTTGGAAAATTCTGGAAGTATTTTGAACATATAATGATTTAGTGATTTTTCTAAGACCATAAAAGATGACTTAGACATGTCAGAATGAGTATTTCGACGTTAAGTTGACTTGTGCTAAATTGAGCACCAACGCTTAAGCGACAATATCCGAAGCTTAAGCACGAAAGTTAAATATTAGTGTTAATTCCAGTTTTTAGAAGTTTTAACCAAAATTTGGTTGTTTCTAATGTAAGATAAAGTTCTAGGATGAACCTAGCAGTTTTTAAAAGTTTTAACCAAGATTTGGTTGGTTCTAACGTAAGAGAAAGTTCTAGGACTTGCCTAGCCGTTATAGGAAGAGTTTAGAGCCTATAAATAGAAGGGTATGAGGAGAAGTCTCACCACACTTCCATTTAACCCTAAATTCTAAGTGAAAGGTGGGATTTTTTGGAAAAAATGTCATCTTGGGACAGTGATTTTAAGAAGAAGGAGGAGGTAATGAGAAAGAAGTTAGTTAGTCAGAGTGCGCAAGAGTTATACATTGATTTCCTTGTGGTTAGTATCGAAGGAATAACTGAGAAAATCACTAAAATTAAGACTGACATGGATTCAATTGAAGCAAAAGTGATGGAAGTTAATGCACATCAGGATCATATGGGATGTCAACTTAAGATATACTTTAGCCATACCAGTTTTATAGAAGAAGCGGACAAGGCTATGTATTTAAAGAACAAGTAGATTGAAGAAGATTCAACCAGAGTTATTAAACATTGTCTGTTTTTTCAAATTTACATTGCAAATGCTGAAGGAGAGACTAATGATAGGCCAGGATTTGTTCCACCAACTGGAGAATGGAATTAAGTTCATTGTTTAATGTTTGTGTGTTTAGTGTTTGTTGTTTAATGTTAAGTGTGTTTAGTATGTTCTTAATGTGATGATTATGTAGCATTTGTGTTTAGGAATTTTCTAATCGAAGACTATTTAGATTTAGAATTTATGTATTTAAAAAATTTGGTAACCATTCATAATGTAACCATTCGTAAATGAATATAAGTGTTTGTTTGTATGAAATTTTATGTTATTTTGTGTTGTGTTATTTTTGGTTGAATTGAATTAGTTAAGATTGGTGAATCTTGGGTAAGAGGGGAATTGAAAGGGAAGAAAATAGTTATTAAAGAGTTTTGAGACCATGTAAAGTTGGTTGACATAGGGTAGGAGTTCATTTCATTTAAATAAAAAAAATCAAAATTTGTGCACTAGCGCCTAAGTGCCATGACTTTGTGCTTAAGCGCTGCATAAACTGAGAGATGGGCGCCTAAGCGTCGAACCATTCATGCTTAAGCGTCGATTCACATAAACTGGTTTGTGAATAGTTTTAAGTGACAAATCAGTCTGAAAAACTCCATTATTTTTGCTCGACGTCGCCTTCTTCCTCGAATTTTCGCAATTTTGGAGCTTGGGCACACTCTATTTCAGAGATTTCTTGGTGGATTGGAGAAAAAATTGCTACATTTTATATCTTTGAGGTAAGAGATTCACTTCTATGTAAAAATCTTTAATTTTCACCATGTATTTTAAGCACATTCATGAGCAAACCGAAAATCACTATTCATTGTAAAAATTAGAGAAAAATCTATGGAAAATACATGAATTTGGTAGTTTAAGCTTTTAGAAGTTAAGTTTAGTGATTTAGAGTTGAATTTGAATTTTATTGTGAATTTTATACAATTTTTTTTAGAAATGGCACTAATAATGAAGAGGAACAAAGGAAATGGTCAATTTGATTCAAGCAAGTTTGTCAGATCGAGAGCTCAGGATTGATACAGTGATGCACTGCAATCATGATACAGTGATGCACTGCAGTGATGCACTGCAATCAAGAAAGTTGATTCCTGAGTGGTGTTTTAAAAATCCGGGAAAAGTTGTGGAAGATCTTATTGTTCTTTGCCAGTGGGAGTAGTTCTATTGTTTTTCTATTGTTGTAGTGATTTCTTTTGTGCAGGAGTTCTATGCTAATCTCCCCGAAGCTGAAGAAGGAGGCATGGTAAGGGGAAAGACGGTACCTTTTTCATATGAGGTAATAAACCAGTTTTATCAATTTCCACCAAGTATTTTATGTTTTTATTTGAATTATAGTCCTACTGAGGAGGACCTAGATGAGATTATTTCATTTTTGACTGCTGGAATAGGACTTTGGAAAATTACAAATAAAAGGAGAGTTAACTTTTCCACTTCAAAGTTGGATGTCACTGCAAAGGCATGACATTATTTCATTTCTGGTCGTTTGCTGCCTACAAATCATCTTAGTGAAGTAACCCATGATCGAGCAACTTTGAACTATTGCATCCAACAGTTCCCAGTAAATCAAGCCCATCGACATTGGAGCTTTGATTCATAGTGTTTTTACCAGTTCCATCATCGCTGCTACTACTACATGTTTGGGATTTGCATCCTTGATCTTTTATGTATGCGAGGAGGCTAGAGTTAGATTTGATAGTTGGGAGGAGCTCTTGCAACCTCTTAAGCCCATTAGCAGTGTGAATGTGAAATCTTATTAACATCATTCCATTTATTGCTGGAGAGGAGGATTTTCTAGTAGTTATGTTGCTTTGACATCGCGAGCTTCTCCTTCTTGGGCTTCTACATATCAGGGTCATACTTCTTGATCTGATTCTCAGCCATAGCTATTACAGAGGATTTTGGACAATGTCAACAACACTTCGGATAAGGTATTAAATTTAGAAAATTTTGCAGTGCATATGAATGGATACATGAAGAGACACGGTGATTATGAGGGAGAATACAACTTAGCTATAGAAAAGCTCATGAGAGGTAATCAGGATGTTGTATTTCCTCAATATCTGAGATATCCCTCATATGAGCCTGCAACTAATTGTCATAGTGAAGAAAGTGATGCAGAGGATAAGGATGATTAGATCAGATTTATAGTTTGTTTGATTTTTAGTTTATGTATTATTGTGAACTTTGGATGGTGCAGTTATTCTGTAATTTTTGTTATGTTTTCAGTTATTCTTTTTCAGACTATTAGTTTTGGTTGTGCTTTGTTTAATAGACACTACTGTAACATATTTGTGTTTTTTATGAGTAGTTATTATGTATGTGCTGTAGTAATTGTGTTAACTGTGTTGTTTTTTTGTAGTTAGTTAGTTTGTGCTGAACTTAATTATGGATCTTAGGAAGGTTTATAATATAGTTAACTTTACTTAAAAGCTACATGTTTTAAATTTTCAATTTACTACCAGATATTTTTCTTTATGTTGCAGTCATGTATGTTTGATAGTGTGTTTTTTTCTTTTAGTATTTGTTTGTTTTTATGTTATACTCCACTGCTAGAAGTCTAATGAATCTCTACATGTTAAGTAAATTAAAAATTGATCAATTTAATTTTTACTTCTGCTTTTAATTTTTGTACTTATATATTTAGCAAACAAAATTCTTGTTAACATGTTATTTTGAAATTTTCATTCCTGCCAATATTTATATATGATGCCAAAATGTTTTATTTTATTAAAAACTTAAGTTTGGGGGAGGGATGAATAATTTTCTATGAACCTAAAATTTATTTGTTTTCAAATGTATTACAAATAAATTTGATTTTAATTTGAAGAAAAATGATCATTTATATGAAGTTATATTTTATATGAAGTTATAATGAAGTTATATTAGGGAAGTAAAATTTTGAATATAGAAATGAGTAAGGTAATTTAGTTAAAATTTTTAGTAAAGAAGAAAAACTTAAATTTAAAAATTCTTTAGTGTAGAAAATGAGAAATATAGTGTAACTATCTTTAGTAGGAAAAAAATTATTTTTAAAAAATTTAGAAGATTTAGACTTTTATTTTCAAACCTCAAGTTTTTTTTATTGAAAGTAATTTTCAAAAATTATTGTTATATTTTTAAGTAAAGGAAATATATCAACTCTTTGCTTTAGAAAAGGAAGAGTGGAATTCGAAATGAAATCATTAAAGGCCTAAAGGCCTATCCAGATATAGTAATCCTTGCATGAGAAAAAGAAGAAAAAAAAATTAAAAATAAAAATGAAAAGGAAAAAGAAAAATGCAGAAAATAAAAAGCTAAGAAAAAATGAAAAGCAATGAGAAGCTTGAGGATTAGTGTCGAATTAAAAATTGGTTCCACATTTAATCTTTCTAAAGTATAAGACTTCAGAAACTCTTAAGCTTAAGGATATAATATGATAAAAAAAATTATGCTTAGTAAAAATTTTTAAGTGGAGAAAATGCCTAAACTCTATATTTTGAGAATCCACAATATTTCTGAATTAGATAGAAACTCATATTTTAATAATTTTTAAGATTCAAAATTCCTAAACTTTAAGTTGGTCTCATTTACTAAAATTTTTTCTAAATTGGACTACTATATTTATACATCAACATTTTAGTAACTCCTAAAGAAACTCATATACATCATCTACTTATTTAATTTTTAAAAGATTGAAAGGTCACTTGAGGACAAGTAACATTTTAAGTTTGAGGTATTTTGATACAACTAAAATATATAGTGTTTTGATACACATTTTTATACCAATTTTTGAGATATTGCGCTTTAGTGAAAGTTATTTGTGTATTTTTTTCTTTCAGGTACAATCAAATGGATGAAAACTACTAACAAGAGTTAAAGATGATCAAATTCAGACCAAAAATGATGAATGTGCAAAAATGACCTTGGGCACCTAAGCGCCTAACATTGGTGCCTAAGCGCCAGATACCCCATGCTTAAGTGCCAAAGTAGTTATTTGATGATTAATTGAGTTTAAACAAATTTTTGAAGAGGTTTTTGAAGCAACCCTTGGTAAAAATGTGGGAAATAGTCCATGGACACACAAATTCATTCAGTTGGCTTTTCATAGAAGGAGCTTCTAGAAGATTCATTGAATGGAGACACATTTTGAAGAGAAACCAAAGGACATTTTAGATTTTCATGAAAAAGACTTGGAACACCAAAGAGAGGAGGCCAGCCATTAGACATCCACAACCACCATTCATCTTAGTAACCATCGTCGTCGCTGCCCATCGACATCGCCGCCAGCCACTTTTCTTTTTATTTTGAGTGTTAGTTTGTATTGTGAGGGGGGGGAGAGACTTCAA